>NC_142022.1:8774269-8866769 GCF_049901735.1 Notechis scutatus
TCCTCCTCCTCCTCTTCTTCTTCTTCTTCTTCTATCATCATCTTCTATTTTCTTCTTCTTCTTCTTCTTCTTCTTCTTCTTCTTCTTCTTCTTCTTCTTCTTCTTCTTCTCTTCTTCTTCTTCTTCTTCTTCTTCTTCCTCCTCCTCTTCCTCTTCCTGCTATTCTTTTCCTCCTCGCTTCTTCCTTCTTCTTTCCTTTCTTCTTCTTCCTCCTCCTCCTCCTCCTTCTCCTCCTCCTCCTCCTCCCTCCTCCTCTTCTTCTTCTTCTTCTTCTATCATCATCTTCTATTTTCTTCTTCTTCTTCTTCTTCTTCTTCTTCTTCTTCTTCTTCTTCTTCTTCTTCTTCTTCTTCTTCTTCTTCTTCTATCATCATCTTCTTCTATCATCTTCTCTTCCTCCTCCTCCTCCTCCTCCCCCAAACTGCATTCCCCTTCTAGCACTGATGATGTAACCTACTTGGGTCATGAACCGCCTGCAAGGAAACCACCAAGCTCAGAGACACGCCCCCCTTACAAAAAACAACCCTCTCTTTAAAAATCCACCCCAAACCGGAGCATTTTCCAGCTTTTTTAAAAAAAAAACAGAAGTATGCAGGCTTAGCTGCAGAACCCGGGCGCCTCCCTTGTTCTCAGGATCCCAAATAGCTGGGGGCCAGAATTCTCTCCCGGGTCCCTCTGGGAAGTGTGGGTGAGGCTTTGAAAGGCAGGCAGGGGGGTGGAGATTTAGCAGAGGGAAAGTTGGGCTCCGGGATTCCTAGGAGGGAGGGAGTCCAGCCAGGAGTGGGAAAAAAAAAATCAACAGAATAACACGAGCTGGAAGGCACCCTGGAGGTCTTCTAGTCCAACCCCCTCCTCAAGCAGGAAAATCCTATCCCATTTCAGACAAATGGCTGTCCAGTCACTTCCTAAAAACCCTCAGTGTTGGAGGAGGGAGGGAGGGAGGAGAATAGAGAATAACAGAGTTGGAAGTGACCTCAGAGGTCATCTAGTCCAACCCCCTCCTCAAGCAGGAAAATCCTGTCCCATTTCAGACAAATGGCTGTCCAGTCACTTCCTAAAAACCCTCAGTGTTGGAGGAGGGAGGGAGGGAGGAGAATAGAGAATAACAGAGTTGGAAGTGACCTCAGAGGTCATCTAGTCCAACCCCTCCTCAAGCAGGAAAATACTGTCCCATTTCAGACAAATGGCTGTCCAGTCACTTCCTAAAAACCCTCAGTGTTGGAGGAGGGAGGGAAGGAGGGAGGGAGGGAGAATACAGAATAACAGAGTCGGAAGGGACCTCAGAGGTCATCTAGTCCGACCCCCTGCTCAAGCAGGAAACCCTAGACCATCCCAGACCAACGGCTGTTCCAATGTTCTTTAAAAAGCTGCTGGCGATTTCTTTGGTGGGTTTTTATACTCTGCACCGGGTCCTGGGTGCCCAAAAGGGTCTCCTTTAGTTTGGGAAGAGGGAGGGGCGACTTGGAACCCAACCGGGAGGGAGGGAAGGGAGGGGAAGGACAGAGGCCCAGGACACCTCTATTGCACACCGGGTGGGGCTCAGGTGAGACCAGGTGAGCAGGGAAGAACACGGTGTTGCTCTCCCCACCTGCCTGCGTTTGCAACCGAACAGGTTGGGCTTGTGTGGCCCCACCTAGTCACCTGTATGAGGGGGCGTGGGCAAGGAAGCAGGGTGTCGGCTTGTCCCGCGTCACAAGATGAGCCAATTCAGGCCACCTGGCTGGCATCAGGACGCCCAGCTTGTCCCCTGGTCACTTCCACCCATTCCCTTCTCTTGCGCCTTGCTTAGCAATGGAAATTCTGCTGCCGGTTGTGAAATAGGTAGGTAGGTAGGTAGGTAGGTAGATGATAGGTTAGATAGAGAGATAGCACTATTGGTAGGTAGATGATAGATAGATAGATAGATAGATAGATAGATAGATAGATAGATAGATAGATGGATGATAGGATAGATAGATGATAGATAGATAGATAGATAGATAGATAGATAGATAGATAGATAGATAGATAGATAGATAGATGATAGGATAGATAGATGATAGGATAGATAGATAGATAGATAGATAGATAGATAGATAGATAGATAGATGGATAGATGGATAGATGATGGATAGATGGATAGATAGATAGATAGATAGATAGATAGATAGATAGATAGATAGGATAGATAGCACTATCAATAGGTAGATGATAGATGGATGGATGATAGGATAGAGATAGCCCTATCGATAGGTAGATGATAGATAGAGGGAGGGAGGGAGGAAAAGAATAGATAGATAATACAGATTAAGTGATAAGAGATTAGATAGATATAGATGATAGACAGATGATAGATATAGATGGTTGATAAATGATAATAGATAGATATTAACAAATAAAGACAGTTTAGGAGAGTTAAAGAGATAGACGATAGATATTAACATATAAAGATGAGGAGGGCTATAGATTGATAGGTGATAGAAAGATAGACAGATCGATGGAGATGATAGATATGAACAAATTAGATTGGGAGGGATAGAGAGAGATGATAGATATTAACATATAAAGATAGATTTAAGAGGGATAGAGATAGATAAATAGATGGATAGAAGGATAGAAATATTGATAGATTGATAGAGATGATAGATATTAACAAATTAAGACAGATTAGGAGAGATAGAGATAGATAATATATACTGTAGATAACCTAGATAGACAGATAGACAGATGATAGAATAGATAGAGAGATAAGATTGATAGATTTTCCTTCTGCAAATGGATCTTATGTTCCCATTTTCACATCCCAAGGGTTCATACCCACAACCTGTTCAGGCCCCAGTTTACGCGGGGTGCGAATGCCAATATTATCATTCTGTTATTTCATGGTTTTTGTTAATCCCACCCTTGAGAACAAAAGAGTTAAAAAATATATATAAAATATATAAAATATTGGCAGCAGCCCCACGGGAGCAGTATTATTCCAAAACCTCTATTAAAAAAAAAAACACACACACACACACAAAAAAAAACCACGGGTGGTGTTTTTCCACAAGTCCTTTTGCAAGAGTCTGAAGTGTTCCTTCTTCCTGAGGCGGGGAGTTCCAGAGACACCAGTAGCTTTGGTTAATAACTCTTCCCCTCACTCTTCCTCCCCAGATAAAAGACATCGTGACAGCAGAAAATAAGGGAGGTTTCTCCAGCGGGTTTTATACCCCAGGCAGGTGGAATTTAAAGATCTAAAGTAACCTTTCAAATTAGAAACCTGCTGAACGCCGCCGTCGTCGTTCAGCCCATGGTTCTTCCTCCTCCGAACCAGGTGTGTTGCCCTTCCTGGAGAAGGCCAGCTTCCTTCCCCAAAGGACCCAAGCTTCTAGTCCTCATGAATTCAAACCTAGCCCCCACCCTACCCCCAGGCCGTTTTTGAGCCTCCCTTC
The DNA here is from genome assembly GCF_049901735.1 of Notechis scutatus. Classification (NCBI taxonomy): domain Eukaryota; kingdom Metazoa; phylum Chordata; class Lepidosauria; order Squamata; family Elapidae; genus Notechis; species Notechis scutatus. The sequence goes on from NC_142022.1 coordinate 8,777,683, forward strand.
TAGGGTCGGTCACCTTCGTAAAAAAATCTGGAATGATCCGCCTAAAGTTCAAACCGGCGAGCCCGTTTGGGGGGTCCCCCTCTGGGAATCCGTGTTTCGTCCCAAGCCCCCGGGGTTGGGAAGCGAATGCAAATCCTGCCACGGCTGCAATCTCAGCCCCATGAACAAAGACCGGGGGTGGGTGGGTGGGTTAAGAGTGTGGGCACTGAGCTACTTGCTTTGCAAAAACAAAAACCAACACCCCCCCTCGCCACAAACGACGGCTGGGGGATCTGGAGGCGGAGGAGTGGTTTTTGGGGTGAGCCTGGCACTTCTCGGCTGTGCCCCTCTTCCTTCCCCACCTGGTCTGAAGTGGTTGGCACACAGGAAAACACCCCCACCCCCCAATACATTCTCCACACCGAGCTGCTAAACCCGCCCGGGCTGAATTTTGCAGCGAAAAGTTGGGTTGAGTTGGCAAGGCAAGGAAAGCCACAGGCAAGAGAGACAGAGAGGCGGATGCCCGAGCTGTCAATCACAGACCCCAGATGAAAGCATTGGGGTGTGGTGGGGTGTGGGTGTGTGTGTGTGTGTGTTTTCCCCCTTTCTTTCTCCCCACATAGCCCCACCTCAAACCCCTGCAAAGTTTGGGCTAGCTAGCTGGATCTCTCTTTTAAGATCCTTGCTGGAGGCAGATTCTCACGACGGGTCCCGCTTGGTTGTCTTCCGATTCCACGGGATGGGAGGCCACAAGGAGACTCAAACTGTCGGGGACAGTTTACCGTTGAGTGGCAACCGTTCGTGGAACGACTTTTTTTCCACACGGGCCGTTGCAATCACGCGTCACCTCAATGTCACTGCGAATGGTGGTTGCGCTGCGGGAAATCATGGTTTGTTTTGAACGGTCGCCGGTTTTCTAAATTTGCTTCCGGCTGGTTCTACACTGATAGGAAGCCGCCAAAGAGGTTTAACAATTTTACTGGCCACAAAAGGGGTTTACAAGTGGCAATGTGCCACAGAAACAACAACCCCTGATGATCCAATGAGGAAGCAACACAATTTGCACAAACAATTTATAACCCGGGTTATAAAAACAACCCTAATTCCCGGGACTGGATATTGTTGCAGTCAAAAATATTCAAGTTCCAGGACTGGATATTTTGTAATCTAAAATATTCAGTTTGGGTTCACCCAAAGATGTAATTCTGCCCTGCCCCGCCCCAAAAAACCCCAACCAGGATTAAAAACAAGCCCATTTGATTGAATGCAGCACCTAAGTTTGCAAATAATTTAAATGAATTTCCATTCCGTGCCAAGGGACAGACTGTTCTTAGCCCTGCCTTTATCTCAAGATGTGAAATATATATATATATATTTCACATCTTGATATATATCAAAACCTGTTGGGTATCTGCCTGCCAAGCAACCACTGATGAAAAGCAGAAAGAGATTGATGGAGGAATGAATTCAAATTTTAAGTAGGACATTAAATTGAAATTTTCTTTTTAGCAGCACTTGTGCAGCGAGAGCGCCCTTTGCTGGCAGGTCTGCAAAAATTCCAGGTTTTGTGCACTAAAAACATATTTATTTGTCTATGATTTCTAGTGACTCCTGAACTCTCCCCCCTCCACTAAAAAAACCAAACCCAAATACAATGCATTTGGAATCTGAACACTGTTTGCACTATGGAGGAGAAGATTTGCACTTTGTGCATGCTCAGGAGCCTGCTAAAGTTAAAAATCCCTCGGGTTTCTGCCTTTTGCAATTGTAAAACTGACAAACTTGCAAAGCACAGGAGACTGATTCAGCCGAACAAGCAGGAGAAAAAAAAACCGGTTGGCAAGCACTCTGTGCATGCTCAGGAATGCTGGATAATTGTAAAACTATTGGAACAGTTTCCTGGATGAGAATATTTAATATTTAGAATAGACGTTGGCATCCGTGCATTTGAATTTTAAGATTTTCAGTGTAGTATATGAAAAAAAATATGATTTGCACTTATATTACAGGTAGTCCTTGACTTACAACGGGTTCATTTAGTGACCATTCGAAGTTACGATGGCACTGAAAAAAAAGTGACTTACGACTGTTTTTTTTCACACTTACGACTGGTGCAGCATCTCCAGGGTTACATGGTCCCCTTTCGCGACCTTCGGACGAGCCAATGGGGAAGCCACATTCACTTAATCTCACAGCTGTGTGATGAACCTCAATCCCTTTAACAACAGTGGAGGTAAAATGGGGGGAAAACTCACTTAAGAACGGTCCTGCTTAGCGGCGGAAATGTTGGCCTCCGTGGCAGTTTGTAAGTCGAGGATTACCTGCACAGTATATTACCCTGTGCAGAAAATACGACCTACCCTGAAAGTAAGACTTAGCTTGATTTTTTTTACACGTGCACCCAAAATAAGCCCTAATTAAGATCCAGAGTGGCCGGGTAAAAATTAGGCTGGGATGGGGATTGGGGTGAGTGTGGAGCTGCCCTACCTATATATACATATATATATATATAATATATATTATATTATATAAAATATATAATGGAAAAGAGATCAAAACACAAACGACCCAGGAGATTAAAGCACAAGATCCAGGATATCTCCACAACATAACTCACAAGGCCATCACACAGCCCGTTATACCAACATCAATTCCATCAACCAATCAAGAAGCAGCAGCGCAGCCAACCAGCCCCCCACACCACCAGTATTTATAGAGAGACGGCAGCTCCGATCACACACTGCTTGTACTGGCACGAAGCCGAAAGCACCAGCCTGAGGATGGCAAGTGGGACCTCGCCGAAACGTCGCCAAGATACTCTTAATCTTACACGGGAAAAGACCCGAACACACCTAGACCTACACCTAGACCTGGTGCCTTTTTTGGTGGCAAAAAATAAAATAAAAAATAAGACAGGGTCTTATTTTCAGGGAAACAGTAAAAAAAAATCGGTTTTTCTTTCACAAGAACCACAAAAAACTTTTTTTTTTAAAAAAAAGCAATTTAATCTCAAAGAAATACAGAAGGAAAACGCAGTCCTAAATATTCCTTATTTCCTAACACAGACATCTTTAACTCTTCTCCAAACTCCACAACTTCTCAAACCCCACAGCAACTTAACAAACTCTCCATCCATAAATGCGAACGTTTTTACATTTTTCAACCGATCGATTTCCCGCCGTCTTTCCAAGCGTTCTTATCTTTCGTCGTTCCCCCCTAAAACGTGACTCTTTTCTTCTTCAGTTTTTCAACGTTCAGCTCCAGAAGGAAGAAGGCGGGGTGAATTCTCATATCAAGTTTAGCTGCTGTGCTGGGACCACGTACAGGCAGTCCTCAAACTTACGACCGTCCGTTTAATGGCCGTGAAAAATTACAAGGCCTCTCGTGGGATCACAATTAAAACTGACTTGGCAACGGACTCGCATTTATGACTTTGGGTGACTTTTCCGACGAGTCGAGTCGAAAGCCGGATTTGAACCACTGCGGGGATTCGCTGGACTTGCTTTCCAACCTTATGATCCACTTAACAACGGCAGCCATGTCTTTAACCCCCGTCCCCGTTGGCTCTCGCCAAAGAAAGAAAATGCGGGAAGGCGGTTTCGCTCAACAGCTGCTTGACTAACGACGGCAGTGATTTGGCTAGCAACAAAAAATAAAATAAAATTGGGTGCATCTCACGGAGCAACCGCCTGGCTTACCGACGGACGTTCTGGTCGTAAGTCGAGAACTGCCTGCATTTAGGTCACAAAAGCAATAGGTATTTCGGAAGACAGGGGGGAAAGCAGGGAGCCCCTGAAAGCTTGAAGAGCTCTCCGGCGAAGGAAATTTAGCTTCTCGCCTCGCCGAATGATCTACGTTTGGGGTCAGCGTGCGTTCCCACAACACCCCACCGTTGCGTTGTCGTTACTTCCCTCCACACTTCACACACAAATGGCTTCATCTCGGGGCGTTGAGCAGCACTTCCAGCCAACACGGGCAAGAAGTAATGAACCGGCGGGTGTAAGACGCACCCCAACCTTTACCGAAACTGATCCGGATCGTGTGCCCATCGTGGGGGCCCTCGCCGGTGACCGGGCGCCTGCCCGCCAGGTGCGTGGCCCGGTCGTAATCGAAGACCTTGATGGAGTAACCGGGGAGGATTTTGTGAACCGGAGGGGCGGAGCTCCCCCCGGTCCCCAGAGTGGGGGAACAGACGAAGAGGGGGTGCTCGCTTCGGTTGCAAGCCCAGACCCCGCTGGCTTCTTGGCTGAGCAACAAACCCCGTCCGATTTTAGCCTGTGTTCTCCGGACAGCCGGGCTGCGGTTTTGGGATGACAGCTGGCCCAGGCAGAGTCCGCTGCCGTTGGGGAGGTTGGAGAAAACGCAGACGTAATCTCCATGCACCGGGTAGAGCCTCCCCACGCGGTGGCGATACTCCCAGTAAGCCAGTTTGCACCAGTAGCCGTCTCTCAGGGAGCAGCGGGAAAGGGTCGTGTCTGTGGGAGAGAAGGGGACGAACCGGGTTAACAAATAGTCTTCAGCTGCGACAGTTTTACAACGGCGCTTGAGAAAAGGAGTTCTGTTTTTGCAACCCTTTGCACAAACTAGTGGGACAATGGATTGAACCCAAGGGTCTTCAAACGTGGCAAGTTTTAAGACTTGTGGACTTCAACTCCCAGAATTCCTGAGCTAACAGGACTGGAGGGGGAGGAATTCTGGGAGTTGAAGTCCACAAGTCTGAAAGCTGTCAAGTTTGAAGACTCCTGGAATAGATAAATAGAGAAAGAGAAGAGAGAGAGAGAGAAAGAGAGAGAAAAGGAAGGAAGGAAGGAGAGAAGGAGGGAGAGAGAGGAAGGCAGGCGGGTTAGACTAGAAGACCTCCAAGGTCCCTTTCCAATCTCTTATTCCGTCATTATTATTATCCACACAGGATGCTAGATGGGATCCAAACAAATATTTTTGTACATCAAGGACTATTTAGCCTCTTTCTCTGTCTCTCTGTCTCTGTCTTTCTCTCTCTCTCTCTCTCTCTCTCTCTCTCTCTCTCTCTCTCTCTCATCTCTCTCTCTCTCTCTTTCTCTCTCTCTCTCATCTTTCTCTCATCTCTTTCTCTCTTTTCTCTCTCTCTGTTTCTCTCTCTCTCATCTCTCTCCCTCTCATCTTTCTCTCATCTTTCTCTTTTCTCTCTCTCTCTCTCTCATCTTTCTCTCTCTCTCTCCCTCTCATCTCTCTCTCTCTCTCATCTCTCTCTCTCCCTCTCTGTGTGTCTCTCTCTCTCCATCTCCTTCCCTCTCTTTCTGTCTCTCTCATCTCTCTCTCTCTCTCTCTCATCTCTCTCTCATCTTTCTCTCATCTCTCATCTCTTTCTCTCTCTTTCTCTCTCTCTCTCTCCCCCTCTCTCTGTGTCTCTCTCTCTCCATCTCTCCCTCTCTCTCTCTCTCTCTCTCTCATCTCTTTCTCATCTCTTTCTCTCCCCCCTCTCTCTCTCCCCCCTCTCTCTGTCTCTCTCTCTCTCTCCCACCCCCCTCTCCTCTGTCTCCCCGCCACTTCCTCTTGTTAGAAACAAACAGCCGGGTCCGTCTGGCCGCCTCTAGGAGAAGGAAGGAGGAAACTAGCCGCCTCCAACGTGGACTTCCTGGTGCCTTCCCTTCTCTAGGACAATCCACCAAACGTGGCCCGCCCAGGCAAAACAAAGGTGGCCTCTAATCCTTCCTCTCTCTCTCTCTCTCCCCCTCTGTGCCCCGCAGCTTGGAAGGGTGGGGGTGGTGGGGGGAGAGGGAGAAGGGAGGAAGAGGAAGCTGTCCTTCTGGAAATAGGAAAATAAAATTCACCCCCCCCCCCAAAAATATTCCTTTGGATCCCGTCTAAAGGCCTGTGCGGATAATAATAATGATGGAATAAGAGAGTGGGAAGGGGCCTTGGAGGTCTTCTAGTCTAACCCGCCTGCCTCCCCCACCCTCCTTTTTTCCTTCTTCTCTCTCTCTCTCTCTCTCTTTCAACAGAAAAACAGTTGGAAGGGACCTCAGTGGTCTTCTAGATCTAAACCCCTACCTCCCTGTTTCTTTCCTTCCTTCTTTCTTTCCTTCTTTCTTTCTCTTTCATTTTTTCTTTCCTTTTCTTTCTTTCTTCTTCCTTTCTTCAGAATAACAGAGTTGGACCTTGACCTTCTAGTCCAACCCACCTGTTTCTACGTTCTTTCTTTCTCTCTCTCTCTCTCTTTCTTTCCTTTCTTTTTCTTTCTTTCTTTTTTCTTTCTTTCTTTCTTTCTTTCTTTCTTTCTTTCTTTCTTTCTTTCTTTTCTTTTCTTTTCCTTTTCTTTTCTTTTCTTTCCTTATTCTTTTGTCCCCTTCCTTCCTGCTTTCCCTCCTTCCCTTTCTTTCTTTCTTCCTCTTTTCTTTCCTTTTTCTTCCTTCCTTCCTTCCCTTTCTCTCTTCAGAATAACGGAGTTGGAAGGGACCTTAGAGGCCTTCTAGACCAACCCCCATGCCTCCCTGTTTCTTTCTTTTTTTCTTTTTTTCTTTCTTTTTCTTTCCTTCTTTCTTTCTTTTTCTTTCTTTCCTTCTTTCTTTCTTTCTTTCTTTCTTTCTTTCTTTCTTTCTTTCTTTCTTTCTTTCTTTCTTTTCTTTCTTTTCTTTCCTTTTTCTTTATTTCCTCTTCCTTCTTTCCTACCAAACGTACAAATCCCACTGAATAACACAGTTGGGAGGGAACTTAGAGGTCTTCTAGTCCAACCCCCCTCCCCAAGTGGGAGACCCTTATATCATTTCTGGCAAATGTCCAGTCTCTTCTTGGCGGGGGGGGGGAGGGGGGGAAACACCACCCTCCAGCGATGGAGAAGCCACAACTTCTGGAGAAAAAGCCCTTCCACTGATCCCATTGTCCTTCGCTGCCAGTTAAGGCTGCCAATCACTCCAGCCCCCTTTTCTGCGTCAGCTGTGACTTAAAAACAACCCCACTGTGTAACCAAACTGCCCCCACCCCACCCAAGGACGAAGCCCACCCCCACCCCTCTTTCTTTACCTACCTTGCCATCCTTTGCAGTTGTTTTCCAAAACGTTAGTGCACTTCAGGGGTGTAGAAAAAGGGGAGATTTTGCAATACGGCGGTGGAGGGGTGTCTGTGAAAAAGAGCCGGACAGAAGGAAAACAATGTGAGACGTTTCGAAAGGCAGGAGGCCGTCCTCAATTCACAACCACAACGGAGCCCCAAATTTCTGCCGTTAAGCGAGACAAGCTGTGGTCACCTTTGCCCCCATTTTTGCAAATTACTGCAGTTGTTAAGCTAGTCACCGGGTTAAGGGAACCTGGCTTTCTCTGTTGACTTGGCTTGTCAGAAGGAGAGCAAAAAAAGGAATCACGTGATTTCCCGGGATTGCTGCGACCGTCATAAGTAGGAGTCAGTGGCTGAGCATCCGAATTTTAAGGATGCTGGAAAATGGTCGTAAGTATGAAAAATGGGCCTAAGTCGCTTTTTTAATGCTATTGTAACTTTGAACAGTCAATTTTCTGTGTATGATAGATAGATAGATAGATAGATAGATAGATAGATAGATAGATAGATAGATAGATGGATAGATAGATAGATAGACAGACAGACAGACAGACAGACAGGAGAGAGAGAGAGAATGATAGAGAGAGATAGAATGATAGATAGAATGATAGAGATAGATATATAGAGAGATAGAATGATAGAGAATGATAGAGAGAATGATACATAGGTAGATAGATAGATAGATAGATAGATAGATAAATAGATGATAGATAGATGATAGATAGATAGATAGATAGATAGATAGATAGATAGATAGATAGAAGATAGAGATAGATAGACAGACTGACTGACAGACAGATTATAAAATAGATGGAGATAGGAAAGAGAGAGGGAGGGAGGGAGGGAGGAAAAAGGAAGGAAAGGAAGGAAAAGATGGATAGATTAGCTAGAGAGAGAGAATATGAAAATAAATAGATGGAGCTAGGGAAGGGAGAGAGGAAGAAAAGGCAGCAAGGAAAATGGATAGATAGATAGATAGATAGATAGATAGATAGATAGATAGATAGATAGATAGATAGATAGATAGATAGATAGATATGATATATGATATATGATATATGATATGATATATAGATAGAAGGGACCTTGGAGGCCTTCTAGTCCAACCCCTGAAGATGGAAAACTAGAATAAGTAGAAAATTATGATACTTGGGACCAAGTATCCTTTTTTATACATTATTAGATTAGATAGTAGATAGATAGATAGGTGGATAGATAGAGAGATAGATAGATAGATAGATAGATGATAGATAGATAGATAGATAGATAGATGATAGATAGATAGATAGATAGATAGATAGATAGATAGATAGATAGATAGATAGATAGATAGATGATAGATAGATAGAAAGATAGATAGATAGATAGATAGATAGATAGATAGATAGATAATAGATAGAGACAGAGAGATGATAGATCAGGGGTGCCCAAACTTGGCAACTTTAAGACTTGTAGACTTCAAGAATTCCTCTGGGAGTTGACGACCCTAATTCTTAAAGTTGCCAAGTTTGGAAGACCCTCTGTGATAGACAGATGGATGATAGATAGAGATTTGCGGATGCTTTATTTAAAGCGAATTCGTCCCTCCATGATCTCATGACCTCTGTAGATGCCATACATTAAATACATTAAAAAAAAAAACCCACCCTAACAACCAAACTGCCATTTCCCACCGTGGTTCGGTCGCATAACGAGGATTCCCCTAGCCTAGGACCCAACCCTCCCACATCTGGGGGTTTATTCCGAGCGAAGCTGTGCAAACTTCTCCAGCAGCAACGCCTGCCTGACCTCCTTGCACCACGTGTGTGTGTGTGTGTGTTTGTGTGTGTGTGTGTGTGTGTGTTTGTGTGTGTGCGTGCATCCCTGTCTCAGGTCCAGCATCTGTCTACTACCCCTCCCCGCTCTTCTTGCCCCCCCTCCTCCCCCATATACCCACCGGGGAGAGCCAGCCGGCTAAGGTGGTGAGGGTTGCAGCAATGGAGACCCCTCGCCTCGCCCCCGGCGCTCTTGCAAAGGCACAGCCGCTTGACCTCGTGGGGTTGCCGGAGGTCCGGCCAGCGGTAGAGGCGGCAGAGGAGCAGCGAAGCCGACGGGCCGGCCTTCCCCCCGCGGGCTTCGACCCAAAGGCAGCCCGATTCTCCCTGGCTCTCCACCGCCTGCAGCAGCAGCTCCAGCTCCTTGTCCTTCAGCTTCTTGAAGAGCGCGTGGGCCGCGGGTTTCAGGCCGCCGTGGGTGTCGTCTGGGCCGGGCGTTACGCAGCGCAGCCTCCAGAGCCGTTGCACCAAGCTGGCTCTCCGAGACCGGAACATGAGGCTCGGGGGGGGGGGAAACCGGAGGGGGAAAGAACAGAAGCAGATTAAAGGGAGTCGGAAGGGACCTTTGGAGGTCATCTAGTCCAACCCCCACCCCCACCCCAAGGAAGCATGGAGACCCCCTACACCGTTTCCGACCGACGGCAAGTCCACGTGGCTCTTCTTGGAAAAGCTCCCGCCATTTCTGAATCCCAGAATAATAACAAAGAGTCGGAAGGGACCTTGGAGGTCATCTAGTCCAACCTCCCCTGCCCGACCCAAGCAGGAGAACCTATTGCTGACGGGGATGGCAGTCCACAGTCTCTTGTTTGAAAGCTTCCAGGGATGAAGCTCCCACAATTTCTGAATCACAGAATAATAACAAGAGTCGGAAGGGACCTTGGAGGTCATCTAGTCCAACCCCCCCTGCCCTACCCAAGCAGGAGACTTTACACCATTTCTGACCGATGGCAAGTCCACAGTTTCTTCTTGAAAGCTTCCACGGATGACGCCCCGCCACTTCTGAAGGCAACTTCTGTCCCATTGAATGTAGAATACTAGAGTCCGAAGGGACCTTGGAGGTCATCTAGTCCAACCCCCCTCCCCCCCGACCCACCCAAGCAGGAGACCCTACCCCGTTTCAGACCGACGGCAAGTCCACAGTTTCTTCTTGAAAGCTTCCAGGGATGAAGCTCCCATCACAACTCCCGAAGTTGATTGCTCTCTCCCTTGTCAGAAAATAGGCTGCTGGACTCGAACCCCTTCTGAATCCCGGCCAGAGGGCTGGTTTAGATGTCCCCTTAAGTTCCCTCCCCTTTCTCTGCCCGGCCTAACTCACAGGGTTGTTGTTGTTGTTACAAGCAGGGGGGAGGTGGTGGAAAAAAAACAGAAGAGGAAACGTGAAGTCGGCTACCTTTTGTTCCAGGGGGGGGGAAGCAACTTATCAATAAGGCCAAAAATAAAACACAATTGTGGGACTTTATAGCCACACGATCCATTCTTCTCTTAGGGCGAGATTCTGCTCACCTCTGGCCACAAATCTGTGCAAAAAGTGCAAAAAAACAGGGAGGCGGACACCCCCCCCTCCGCCGAGGCCCTCTCACACTTGCTGAAATGGGCACCCCTGAATTCAGGAGCTGACCCCCCTTTTCCCACAATCTGGGGAGAACACGACCCTCCCCAAATGCATCACCTATCCACCCCAGTTATGGGTCAATGCAGAAACACCCAGGTGCAGCCCAGGCCCCCAAAAACACCACCATCTTTGGGAAGGATGCCCCGATTCTCCCCCCACACACACCCTCCCCCTAGAACGAAAGGGCTACCCAGTGTTCGAGTCCCCGCACCGCCCCAAGAAATCACTCACTGCGTAAGAGGGTCAGATCTCTGCCTGGATGCTGCCCGTACTGGAGAAGAGACCCACAGATTTCCTGCCCCGATCTTTTCTTTTGCCGGCTGATCCCTCCTCCTCCTTCCCTAACCCGGCCTTCTGGGGCAGGGAGAGGAAACAGGAGGGTGGGGGGGCCTGCTGGAGTAACCTCAGTTTGCAGGGGGGGGCACTTGTTGGAGAGCAGAATGGGGTTGATTCAGGGCTCAGCACCCACCCCAAAACAAAGGGTTTTGTTTTGTTTTTTACTCCAGACGTGGCGAACCGGACCCCAATTCCTTGCTTTGAAGGGGTGGAACAGTTAGGGTTTTTTTTGGGGGGGGGGGGTGTCTGCAAAGGGGCAAGGCTGGGCCCCTCTTCTTATTTTCACGCCAGCTTTGAAGTTGCAATCTCCTTGCAAACTTTGAGTTGAAGTCCAGCCTTGTTGGCTGGGCTGAGGTCAGGGCTGAATAAACTGGAATGGAAGGAAACCCCCTGCCCCCGTTGTGGATTTGCACCAACAAAGAAGCTGGGTTGGCTCCCCTTAAGTCTCCCCCTCGTGACACCCCCAATGTCTTAATTCTGGGGCACAGGAGTGACGTTACTACTGCAGCAAGTCATTCCGTGTTCCGCAATCTTGTTCCTCAAAAGGAACAAGCAAGCAAGCTATGTTTCCGTGCTGATAGCAAGCCAATTCCCCCCCCCGCTCCCCTTTATCCTGGTTTGGCCTCATTTTGCCCCTCTGACCACCCCAGGAATCAAAGCCCGCACCCTACTAGGCAGCCCTAGAGACGCACCCCGTCTCCTCGGATTACAGAAATGGATAATTCCCTTTCCAAGCTCTCCTTGAACCCCCGCAACCATTCCGCCAGCCAAGCCAGGTTTCTAGTCCTCAAGGTCCCCGTTTCTGCTTTGACCCGAGTTAGAACCAAGGAGCCCCTTTTTGGGAGGGGGGCAGCACCTGCCACGGTTTCTCCTCTTCCGCAGGGAGACAGGAAGCCAACCGAGTTCGCAAGGGGTTTCACACACCCCCTTCCACCCTAAACGTGGGGACTTCTGGGGGGTGTCTCTCCTGCCAAAGAGGAAGGGAAAGGAGGGCGGGGGGGAAGGGCTTTCCAAAGATCAGCAAGGCTGTCCCTTTAAGAAGCCAGGGCGTTCGCTCCGCGGCTCCTCTTCCAACTTCCCCAAGAGATACGAGAGATTGCGCTGGCGCCGCGCGGCTCTGGGTCCCAGGACCGAGCCAGCGGCGCTTGGCGCCAGCAAGGCAAGGCTGGGAGGTCGCTTCCCGCCCCCCCACCACCATCCGCCCTCCTCCACGTCCTGCTAGCAAAAGCAGCGCTCCCTCTCCTTCCCATTGCCAAAGCCAGCATCTGAAAAGAGAACGGCCCTTCCCTCTGCGCGCGCCCGGGGCACCCCAAGCAGATCCAACCTACCCACATCTGATCTGAAATCCACCCCCACCCCCGCCCCATCGGAGAAAGCTGGCTCTTGGGGGCAGGAGGGGAAGGAAGTGGGAGTCCCTCCACCCCCCCCTCCCATTGCCAAAGACAGCATCTCAAAGGGAATTGCTCTTCCCCTCCGTGCGCTCTGCGCCCCAGCTCTCCAAAACGCACGGCGCGCCCCGGAGCATCCCAAGGAGTGCCACCCCACCCAGATGTGATCTGAAACGCCCCCGGAGAAAGCTGGCTCTTGGGGCCAGGAGAGGAAGGGAAGTGGAAGTCCCCCCCAAGCCAAAACTAGCGTTTATTTCAAAGGGAATTGCCCTTCCCTAACGTGCGCCCTGGCTCTCCAAAACGCACGAAAAACTGGACAGGAGGGAGGGAAGTTGGGGAGGGCCTCGCCAGCCTGGCTCGGTCCTTTAGCAGCCGGGGGTGGGAGGAGGGGGAGTGCTGGCCACGGGGTGACCTCTGGCGCCGGCCCCAGTCGGGCTGCGCTTGGTGGCGGCGGACAGGATCTTATCAAGAGGCAGGAAACTGCTTGCAAAAGAAAAAGAAACAAAAAAAAAACGGAGACAAGAGGAGTCAGGAATGGGGAAGCGGTTTTGCAATGGGGCCGGGATGGGGCTTGGGAAGGAGAGCGAGCAGCTCCGCGGTGAAGCTCAAAGGAAGCCCAGCATCCTGGTTTCCCAACAGCCGCGAGCCGGCCTCCCTGGGGCGCCTAAGATTGCCTGCACTTCCTGACCCAGGTAGACTGTTCTTTGGCAGGAAGGCTCTGCTCTCGTTATCTCCCTCGGCTGGGGTGGATGGGGGTGGGGTGGGGAAAGAAACTCCAAATTGGGGAATTCTGGGAGTCGAAGTCCAGCCATCTAAAAAAAAAAAATTGCCAAGGTTGATGAGCAAAGCAGCTCCCCAAACCCGGGCTAAGAATTTTCAGATCATTTTGGTCCATATATCAAGCTGTCCGTTTAGTAACCGCAGGTATATAATTTTATTTTTCCTACCTAAGTTTATTTACCACTCGTGCGTTTTGAAAATAATTCCCTGCTCTGCTGTTTTGTATTTTGATATACATTTTATCTGATAATAGTAAAAATAAATAAATAAATAAATATATTAATAGTGATAATGATGATGATAATGTTAATAATAATAATAATAATAATAATAATAATAATAATAATAATAATAATAATAATAATAATAATAATAAATAGGAGTAGTCTTGGAGCAATACCCAAATGGGCTGCCTAGATACATGGAAATTTTCTAACATGAATACCTAAATATCCTGACTTTGTAAAAAGAACACCTTATTTGGAATTGCGTATATACTCAGACATTACACCTTTACAGTTCTTAGGTCCTTGGTTAGGACTTGTTCAGTTTTTACCAGTCCCAAACTGTGAATCAAATGGAAGATTAAATAATAAATAAATAAATTTTTACAGTTTTACCAGGACCTCGTATTTTTAAAAGTTTCATATATATGTATATATATATACACACACACACACACTTATTATTATAAATACCTAGGATGCTGGCAGCAACCTTTATCAACCATCAGCACCAGTCAATGATATTTGTGATACCTCCTTAAATGTTCAGTTGACTTGAGTTTCATGTTTGAATGAATAAAAGAGAATAATAATAATAATAATCCTTTGGACTTGCTTCAGAATGAGGACAAGGAAGGCCGGTGAGAATTGGGTGGGAGAAAAAAACACCCCTATTTTTTATTCCAACACAATAAACGGTCTATTTGTGGCGCAAGATCAGTTCGAAAGATGCCCACAGGGCCAGACTAATCCAATCTCACTCATGTGTTCCGTTTTACGATGTTGATAAACCTACTTTGGAAAGTTACTTCCTCCCCAACCCCCACTTCCCCTCCCGGGTGTGTCTTGCTTAAACCAGCATTGCTGGCTACAGGCGCGGTGCGTTGGTTCAACAGCGCCAGATGCGTTCTTCTTTTTCGTCTTCCAACTCATAAGCCGGCCGGTAGGACTCCTGGCCTTGTGCGTTTGTGTAACGCAACGCTTGGTTTTTTTGCGTGTCGGTCATGCTTCCCAGCGAGGTGTAACTGCCGAAACGGGAAGCCAGCATGAAAGCCAGAAAACAAACACACAAAAAATGGGAAACCAGCATGAAAACAAACAAACAAAAATGGGAAACCAGCATGAAAACAAACAAATACAAAACAAGAAGCCAGCATGAAAACCAGCAAACACACAAATAAAAAATGGGAAACCAGCATGAAAACAAACAAACAAATAAAAAACGGGAAACCAGCATGAAAACAAACAAAACGAAACAGAACAACACCCATGTTTTCAATCCAGAGCGAAATCAACCTCGTGACACACAAGCCGTCCTTCGATTTACGGCCAACACTGAGCCCCCAACATTTCCGTCGCTAAGCGAGACAAGCCACTAAGTTGAGTTTTTCCTTGTTTTACGACTTTCCTGGCCACCGTTAAGGGAGTTGCTGCAGGTGTTGAGGAAGGAACACGGTTGTTGAGCGAATCAAGGCTTCCCCGGGGGATTTGGACATGTTAGAAGGTCGCAAAAGGGGATCGGGCAAGCCCTGGAGGCTGCAACCGTCATAAATATGAGTCAGTTGCCACGCGCGTGGATTTTAAACCTGTCATTATGGAAATGCTGAGAGTGGTGCAGTGGTCCTAGAGGTGGAGCGCTCGCCTCACAATCAAGAGTTCAATCCTCGGTAGAGGCAGATATTTCTTTCTCTGGGCACAAATGAGAATATTATCTGCTAAACAAAACACTGCATCGGCGACGGGAAGGGCATCTGGCCAGTAAAAACTCCATTCAGTTGACCACAACTCTACCCCGCAAGGGATTACGGGATCTTAAGTCACCTTTCTCTCTCATAACTTCCCCTACCCTCAAATTTTAAACCTGCCCGGCCTTTTAAAAGCTTCCTGGAATATTTCCTTGTGCAAATACACCTGTAAACACGTTTTTTTTTCTCCCCTAAATTAGGTAAAAATTCAAGACATGGACGCACTTACCCCTTGTCGTACAGAATGCAGTAAGGAATATAAAGGCTGCGAAGGAAACTCCATATATCGTGGTATGTCCAGTCCTAAGAATCAAACAAGAAAGTGGGAGGGGAAAAAAAAAAGAGAATTAAGAGAGAATTAAGAATTAATATTTGACACATCTCGCTCTTACAACCTTCGCAGCGTCGTCCCCATCCAAATTCAATCACTGGGCCACTGGCTTGTGGTTATGACGTTCGCAGCCTCTCAGTGTGAGTGTGTGTGTGTGTGTGTGTGTTTGTGTGATTCCCGTTTTGCAACCTTCCCAGCTGGCTTCTAACAAAGTCCACAGGAATTGGATTCATTCAATTCATTCCTCTTGGCTTCTAGGGGCTCACTAAGAAAGGATTTTTCAAAAGGACCATCAGAGCATTAGTATTTCCTGTATATTATCATCATTAACACGCTCTGATGCTAAGGAGTTCTACTCCCCCTCCCCGCCTGGAAAGAAATCTCTTCCAAACGCAAAACACAAGCAGAGGAGTTTCAGTTTCAGTTTCAGAGCACCAAGCAGCTTTAGTCCAGAACAGTTGAGCTAAGCCATGCCCAGGCTCCTCGCTGTCTCCTTGCTCACACAGTGAATACTCTTTGAGTTTCCAAACAGCCCTCCATTCACCTCCCCATACATTTCCTTTCCCCAAAACTAAGCCCCACCACATAGTTTCGTAGCGAAGCCCATGGGTATCCAGCTAGTTTTAATTAAACTGTTTTAAAAAGCCGATTAAAAGAGCCGCCGACGCCAAGGACCCACCAGCAGGGGGCTGACTCGCATGTACTGTGGCCATTCGGGGTCCGTCATAGAGAAGGGCTTCAGGGCGCAGGAATACGGATCTGTCCGTCGAGTGCCCATCAACACGGCCTCCAGGTCGGGCTGCTGACCTTTCAGGATCCCCAAAGCTTCCTTAATGTTCCCATGGACCAACCGAATGCGAAGGTTGTACCTGCCGGAAGATTCAAAGGGGAAACCCTCAAATTTCCGCGCGAAGGTGCCGATGGATGAATGGACCATTTTGATTTATTTTTATTTTTTTAAAATGGCGTCCGATTCTTGGACACGGCGTGGATGAGTCCCAACTGTTGTGTGTGTGCGGTTTTTAATTTTTTAATTTTTGCCATCCCTTCTTTTTTGAGGGCTGAGAGAAAGTGGCTGGCACAAATCCATGTTGCACTGATTTTCATTTTTCTTCAACCCAGCTGGTTTTGGGATGAAAAAAATAAATAAAATAAAATCAAGGCAGCCTTGACGTGGCCTCACCGAAGGAAGAAGGGGTACTTAACCTCCGAGCCGTATCTTGAATAAATTCTTCCATTTCCGGGAAGGGAAGGACCGTACGGATGTAGAGAGCCTGGAGCTGGTCCAACTTTTCTGGATATCGCCTATGGAGAAGTGATAAAAATGTTTTTTGTTTAAAAACGGAATAACGAGCAATGGTCTCTCTCTCTCGGGCTAGCTTGGCTTTTCAAGGTGCCTCTAAATCCCAGACAATTCCATTTGGACGGTCGCTAAACGAGTTACCCGTAAGTTGAGAACTGCCACTTCGAGCATCGGGATGAGAGTTGTCAATCTGGGCCCAGTGGACGGTTCTCCTATCTCTAAATGTGGAAAGATTGGGCCTGATAACAACACCCATCATCCCCGGGGGTTGGGGGGGGGGGGCGGGCGTTAATCCAGCCAGGTTTACCCACCAAATTGGGTAGAGTAGGCAGGCTGAATACAGGCCATCCCGGACTTACGACCGGCAAATTGAGCGCCCCCAATTTTTCTGTTGTTGAGTGAGAGATTGGCGAAAGGGGCACTGCGACCGTCGTAAATACGAACCAGCTGCCGAGCATCTAAATTTTGTTCGCGAGGGAGGAGCGGGGGGGGGGGATGCTGCAGCGGTTGTTAAGTGTGAAAAAACAACAACCGTTGTACGTCTCGTTTTTCCGTGCCTTTGTAACTTCGGACGCTGAACGAAGTGTCGTTAAAGTGTGCTGGCACTTAAAAAACTATCTGGATTTAACCCCTCCAGCAAAAAAAGGCTGGACTTGGGACTGAGTTTTGCAGGCCATTATAGGCCTTGGGAGTCCACAATGAGGACTAGAAGCATGCGCCTCCTTTTTAAAGCACGCCGAAATTTTAATATTTTTTTTCCTTTTTTTGGTTTTAAGCGTGACGATAGGGGAGGCCTGGCTTGGTTAGCGTCGTGAGAGCTTGCCGAAAGGGAGGCACCTCTGGACGGCGGCGTAAGAAAGGTGTAGCAACGCGGTGCAGTCCTTCCCGCCGTTAAACCCCACGCAGATTTTCGACAGGCTGTAGTTCTCCAAGCCTTCCTCCACGGTCCTGAGCGATGCCGCCACCTTCTGGCCAAGAGGAGAACCTGCAGGTTGGGAGGAAGGAGGTTAATCGGCGAGGGGAAAAAAAATCTCGACCGACAAGGCCGGAAATCCTGGGTAGTGGATCTATACGAACGGTCCTTGACTTATGACCGCAATAGAGACTGGAAAAAAAATCTGTCTTTAAGCAGGGCAGTGGTTAAATGAGGCCTCATGCAACCACACCCGATTTGTTTTAAAAAAATTACACCGGTACGGCCGATAGGGCTACCTCCCGGGACTCGAGATACATCTGTAAACACAACAAACACTCTGAATTCAAAAGGTTCCTTTATTCGGGGCGCCGGCAGCCCCGGCAAAAAATTCCTCTCTCACCGCAGGCTAACAAGTCCGTCCGCCAGGGAAGTGAAGAGTTGTTTGCCACATCTATTCGTCTCTGCTCCCTGCCTTTTATCCCCAGAGCTCAGGCGGGGCCTCGCTAGCAGCAGTGGCTCTTCCGTCCCAAGGGCCGGCCCATAGATTTCCACTGCTCTCCTCTCCTCTCTGCCTTCTGCGCATTATGTCAACACGTAAAATATTTCTGGGGTCTTTTTAGAGTCGCCAACAGAAAGGAAGGGGGAAGCAGTGGGCAGCTTGCACCCCATCCATGTTTTCAAAGATAGTAACTAGGCGAGGGAGGTTTCTGCTGCGCAAAATTCTAACAGGAGAGCCGGATTGATGACTTTGGGCTATGGAAGTGTCCCATTGGAGAATATGAATGATGATACACCCAGGGGTTTGGGGTGGGGGGTGGCGAAACCAGGGTCAAGGGTGACAGTGAATGATGTGCCTCAGAGTCAGCTATACCCAGGCATGTTTACTCCTAATAAATCTTTTAAGTTTTGAAAATCCGGCGAGAGACTCATGATTTAAATGGGAGTAACTACTGGGATCCTGACATCAGGAACTGGAGCCAGCTGTTCCTCCTCTTCTTCATCAGCCACCTCCAGACCTGGGGGCTGTTGACTCTCTATCTGGGGGTTGGCGGACGGCTCCTCCTCTTCCAATTCGGCTGCTGGAGGGACCGGCAGCCGACAGGCCACAACAGGTAGACAGGGCTATTTATCGGACTCGAGATAATCTGTACGGCAGAGAGGGCTGCCTACTGAGTCGAGATAATCTGTACGGCAGACAAGGCTACCTACCGGACTCAGCCAACCCGTAGACATCTGTAGTGGCCCGGGAAATGGGATTGGCTACCAAAGGCACCACGACCCCTTGGGGCAAGTGCTCCATCAGGAAAGCGTGCACCTTGTCCAGGTCAGCCTCGGAGTCCGAGTCCAGGATGAGCTTCACTCGGTGGTAGTTGCTGACCCAATCCGGGTACGAGCCCAGGTTGGTGCGTGGCCAGAATTTGGCGTTGGCGTCGTTCAGCACCGAGGCGATCTGAGTTTCCTCAACGTTCACGTAGATCTCCCGGGTGTAAAACTGGGTCTTCTCGTTTCGGAAGAGATGCCCGAGACCGTCCAGGGCTCGTTTCATCAACGAGGGGATCCCGGGGAAAATGTAGACGTTCCGGACGCTGATCAGCGGATACGGGAAGCGACGCCCTGTCTTCTCGTCCACTCCGTAATTGAGGAGAGAGGATTCGGGGACGCAAGCCAGCTTCATCTTCGGGCTTTCGGGCTTGGACTGCAGGCCGAAAAATTTCTGGACGAGTTTCACCATCTCTGGATGGGGATGGATTTTCTCGCCGAAGGCTTTTGCGACCGCTTCAAAGGTGACGTCGTCGTGCGTGGGGCCGATGCCGCCCGACGTCAAGACGTAAGTGAACCTGTCGGCGAAAGACTTGACCTCAGTGGCGATGGCCTCCACCTCGTCAGGCAGCACTGAAATCTTGGCCACCTTCACCCCCAGCGAGCGGAGTTTCCGGCACATGAAAACAGAATTGGTGTCTTGCGTGTACCCCTGAAAAAAAGACCCCCCCCAAAAGAAGATATTAGAAGGATAATCTGTAGTCGAAGTAGATCATCAACAGCTTCTTCACAAGCATGTTAGCATTCATAGTCCATGAGAAGTTCAAGATAGAAGTGCCCAGAAATTTAAACTTGATTCATATATCAGCAGGTATATTCAGATATATATACACATCGCCAGTTGACTTTATTGGGGAAAAAAAATAGATTAATTCACTGATCAAAGCTGCCTCGATTTCCCCAGAGCGTACACCGTTGTGCGAAGGCTCACGTACCTTTAAGATCTCGTCTCCTATGATGATGATGCCAGCGGTCACGGCTGCAGGTTGAGGGGTGCCCCCTTTGTTTCTGGAAGTTTCCCCATCCACCTGGGTCGCCATCGTTTGAAGACACCGTCTGGGCTGTCTGGCGTGCACAACGTTCCTGCAGAGCCAAAGATCCCAGCGCAGGAGCGAGCGGCCCTTGGAAGCTGCCAGTTCTAAATGTCGCTTCGGCAGAGTTTTGGAAGCTTGCGTTACCTGCAGTTACCTGAAATTAATATGTCTGTTACACAAGCCCTTTGATTGCAGGTATTTTTTTAAAAAAAATTCTTGCAGGATTATTATTATTATTATTTTAAATAAAGGAGAGTATTTGTAGCTTGAAATTTGGGGTCCTTGGTGCTCTCTGAGCTTGGCGGTTTCCTTGTGGACATTTCATGACCCAACTAAGTAACATCATCAGGGCTAGAAAGGAGTGGAGTTTCCTCTGCGTGAGACTGATGATATTACCTAGTTGGGTCATGAAACATCTGCAAGAAAACAAGCTCAGAGAGTACCATGGACCTCATGTGTCTTCCTCCTCCACCTCTTTTCATAAACTCCATCTCTAGTCTAGCACTGTTGTTGTTACCTAGTTTGGTAATGAAACGTCTGCAAGAAAACAACCCAGTTCAGAGAGCACCAAGGACCCACAGTCTTCCTCCTCCTCCTCCGTCATCTTCTCCTCCTTCTCCTTTTCTTTCTCCTTCTCCCTTCTCCTCTCTGCAAACCCTACCTGTAGTCTAGCACGGATGTTGTTACCTAGTTTGGTCACGAAACGTCTGCAAGAAAACAACCCAGCGCAAAGAGCAACAAGGACATCATCATCATCATCATCATCATCAAACAAAGTAACTTTGGAAGATGGTTTTGTTCTGGCTGGTCATTTCTACTTTATTTCTACTTGATTTATTTATCCTCGCTTTGGAAGTACTAAGGTATGTAACACGTCACTCTCTGACCTGTAAAATTAAAATGGAGTTAAATTGACTGGCTTCAATCACTTTAATTGGTTACATTAATAAAATCAAACCAGACCCTTGCACTGTGGATCGCACCCTTTCCAGAATAAATCTGCATTTATTTACTCCAGTTGCACTGAGACATCAAACTAGGATTGATCTATTTCCCAAGACTATTGATCTATTTCCCAATTAACAGTGCTTTAAGCAATCCCCAAAGAGAAAGCCTTCATTCCCGCGGGTCTTTGACACTCTGTCCATGCTCAGGAGCCCCCTTGGCAAAACCTGCAGGGTGGGAGATACCATTTCAAGCAAGACCCGGGAAATTCCCACGCACCCCTCGACTTACCCTAACCTTGTTTAAACAACTGCCAGGGAGCCACGCCTCCCGCTCGCCCATTGGCTTGCTTCTTCCTGCCGGCCTCGCCCCCTCTGGTTTGCTATTGGCCTAGCGGGAAAGGGGCGGGGAGCGGAAGAAGCGCGGATTGGCCAACAGGCGCGGGCGGCGTGGCAAGAGAGCGACGCTCTAGGCCCCCGGGAAAACTACATTTCCCATCATGCCTCCCGGCGTTTCATTGTGTACAGGCGAGTTGTTTGCAAACAGGTGTTGCCTTTTGGATTGTGTAATATTTTTTTTTTAACTTTTTTGTTTACCTCCTCGTGACATTTGGCTGAGTGACCCAACCCACCCAATTTTCTAGATTATGTGCAATGTTGTAAAGTGTCAAAATCAGCTTAAAGCTGATTTTATTTATTTTTATTTATTTATTTAGTCAAATGCTTACAATATAATGGAAATAAGAATAAACATAAGTTTAAATACATGAAATAGTAACAAATAATTGGGGACAATAGGACAGGGACAGTAGGCACGATTGTGCGCTTATGCACACCCCTTAATTTTGCAGAGAGAAATCCCTTGTGCATCCAATCACACTCGGCTAGTAAGAAAATAAAGGGAAGGAAAAGAAGTAAATGGATGAAGAAGGGAAGGAAAGGGAGGGAAAGATGGAAGGAAGTAAATGGATGAAGGGAAGGAAAAGATTGATGGAAGGAAGAAAATGAAGAAGGGAAGGGAACAAAAGAAAGGGAAGTAAATGAAGAGAAGGGAAAGGAAGGAAAGATGGCGGGAAGGAAATAAATGAAGGGAAGGGAAAGGAAAGGAAGAAAAGGAAGGGAAGAAAAGGAAAAGATGGAAGGAAGTGAAGAAGAGAAGTAAAGGAAGGGAAGGAAGAAAAGGAAGAGAAGGCGGGAAGAAAGTAAATGGATGAAGAAGGGAAAGGAAAGGAAGGGAAGGAAAAAGCTCATTTTCCCTTTTATGCTCCACTATTTTTAAAAATTCCAAATCTACTAAGAAGGCTGTTTTGCACAGCATTATTACACACAATACTACATTACTGAAACTACATAGTCTAAGGAGTGGAAATGTAGGCTACATTCCCCCTACAGATCGCTTTCGAAAGCACCCGGTCTATCAGCAAAAACAAACAAACCCAAATCCCGTATAAACAATCTTTATTTGGATCAGGTCAGGAAAGCTCATCCGGATCAGTCAATCAAGGAAAATTAAACAATTAATTAAGCTTAGGTTACTTGTATGAGTTCAGCTCTTTGCACCCTGCCTTTAAAACCACCCCAATCCCCAGGTAAAGTAATACACAACACAATTTAACTGCAGTTAAAACAATATTTTAGGAAAATGCGTTGCAGCAAAACACGAGTAACAGAAAGCACTTCCATTAATAAAGTTTTTTTAAAAAAATAAAATAAAATAAAATAAAAGGCCCTGAAAGAAAACTTAAAAACAGAAGCACAAGGAAAACAAGTTTATAGAATATTTCTTGGTACAATAGGTTACATACGTACTCACGAACAGAGGTTACAACATGGATGAAACTACACAAAGTTGCTGCATTTGTACATTGAACCCAAAACTTAAATATTGCCTAATTTCATTGATTCTTTTTTTTAAAAAAGAGATCACCTTGATCAACATTTAAAGTCTTGAATGACTTTCTTTGGAAGACAACATGGATGAATTTTAATCCTTTATACCAGTGGCCCTCAAATGGTTGTTTGAACCCAGTGTACTTGCATCGACCGTTTTATTTTTCTCATAATTTTCAGTTAATCTGTGACATGATTCCTTCTTTCACCAATGCATTCCAATGTCCAAGTTACATTAGATTAAGCAATATAGAAAACTGCGACCAAATTGAGGTACAAGGAGTTAGAAACGATCCTTTAACATGGTGACCCTTTATTAATCCAGCCCAAGGAACAATCATATCAAAAATATCTTAAAAGCTCTAAAGCAGAAGTTGAAATATAAGATTAAAAAGGAAAGGCACGTTTTAAGAACAAAGTTTTGCAAGACAAGATTTTTTTTTTTAAAGTGAGTTAGGCCCTTTGGGCAGGCCAAGCTTTTAGCCAGTATTTCAAAAAATATTTTTTTAAAAAAGTCAAGTTGTTGGAGTTTTTGAAGATTGCTTTGGCCAGATAAAATATCGGAGGCAAAACCACTTTTTCTTAGCTGCTTGTTTACGTCAAGCAGTATTTTCTGGAACAGGCATCTTAAAACATTTCTTGGAATTTTACGATTTAGATTAAAAGAATCAATTGTTCTCCAAAAAAAGGTGCTTCGATCGAAACACAGAAGAAGGTGGAGGTGCGTGTCATTTTTCAACTTTCTTCGGCAGTGGTCTTCGGAAAAGCAGGATGTGTGGCTCTGGAAAGAGAGGAAAAAAACGGCACGTGAAAAAGATCACCGGAACTCAGATTTTTTTTCCTCCAGCAGGAAAGCTGTCATCAAATCCCTCGGATCAGTTTTTTTTTTTTTTTTTACGTGGGGGAAGATTCAGAAAATAACCAGATCCTGAATGGTGGAGTGATCAAAGATCATGTCGTCGCTGGGCAAAGCCAATTTAGATTTATTTTTATTTGCGTCCTGCCGGTTTTATTTTTTTACAAATCAATCAAGATGGCAAACATACCCATCTCTCTCTTCCTGTTTTCCCCATAACAACCATCCTGTGAAGTGGAATGAGCTGAGAGTGACCGCTCCAAAGCCACCCAATTTTTGTGCCTAAGGCAGGACTAGAACTCACGTCTCCTGGTGACTGGCCCAAAGTCACCCAATTGGCTTTCACATCTAAGGTGAAACTAGAACTCATTTTCTCCTGGTTTTTAGCCTTAACCATTAGACTTCACTGGCTCTTTAAGGGAATATTCAAGTCACTCAGTGGCCATCCGGACGATAACTTAAATTGATGCTCGAAGTTGACATTTTGCCTCTAGAGCTTCAGGTCCAAGCTGCGGACAGGTTTTACCCTACCTGGTTCGTGGATCATGTAATGGACCCAGCCCTGGCTCTGCTGGACCCCCAGGTTCCGCCACTCCGATTCGGACATGAGATGGGTCTTGGGGACCAGCTTGGCGATGTCTTTGGGCAGCATGACATGCCTGCAAGAAAAGCCGGGCGGGAGGGGGAAGAGAAGGAACAAGAGGTCAATAAACATCGGACCAACCTACCAAATCCCCCCCCCCCGCCGGACAGTCAAAGAGGAAGCGAGGCAAAGCCCGCCTATAGAGTGATGGGAGTTGTAGTCCCACCATATTTATGCACCACCTCTTAACTTGGTGGGAAGCCTCTTTGGAGTCTTGAGGCCCTTTCCCAATCCCATCCAACCTCAGCCTGACCTGCTGTCAGTGCTGTCGCGCCTCCACACCCATCAGCCCTAGCCAAAGGCTAGGAACCATGGGAGGTGGAGTCCAAATCATTGCCAAACGGATGGATGATAGCTGGGGGGGGTTTGGGGGGGGGAGGAGGGAGAAAAGGATTTTACAAGTTTTTAGAAGACTTTTCAAAGGGTTGAAGCAAGGAAGGTGGACGACCCATCGATAAGCCAATAAGAAGCCGAGATTAAAAAGAAAAAGGATTAAAATGCGATAAAATACCTAATCCCGTTAATTCGTTTAAATTTATAAACGGCCCAGTTCTAGGAGATTTTGTGAAGCATGCAAAAATTAGGATTTCTCCCTCCTTTTTTTTTCTCTTAAAATAAAAGGCTAAAAATACAATGCATAATTCTTTTAATGCAGTTTATTCATCTTTTTTTCTTGTTTTCTATTGCAAAAAAAGTTTTTCTTGGCTTCTTTTGGGAGCCTGCATTTTAATTTCTTGAACAACACAAGTTTGAACAAAAAAAAAAAGGCAAAAATGTGAACAAATACAGAATAATTAGAAGCCAGAGGCTCCAAGCCCCGCCCCCTTCCCCAAGCCCCGCCCCTCACGTGTCGTCGCCGCGGAAACCCCCCCAACCCCGCCCCTGCCCATCGCGCCAGGCTCCGCCCCCTCTCACCGGTACTCGAATTCCTCGTCGTCGTATTTATCCGAGTAGTAGATCTGCTTGTGCGTCATGATCGGGAAGGCGGCGGCGGGGCGGCCGGCGGCGTCTGGCTCGCTCTCTCCGGCCGCTGCTTGGCGTTTCCCGGCGGCGTCCGAAGCCCCGCGCTCGCCGGCGCCAGTTAGAGGAAGACTGGAAAGGGGAGGCGCCGGCCTTTTTTGCGCATGCGCACCTCTCGCCCTTGCGCGGGTTTACCCCTCGCTTAGTTTCCCCCGAACCGCCGCTTTTCAAAAGTCTCCGCCTTCGACGCTGATTGGGCAGGAGAGTCTGAGGGGGAGGATGCTTGGGTAGACGTAGCGGAACCTGATTGGCTGCGCTCGGAATGACCTCAGCCCTGCATGATGTCTCTCAAACTACAACTCCCATCAGTCCCATTCTCACAACCTTGTCAAGAGGGGACTACAAGTCCCATTCTTCCAGCTTAAGCCGCATATTCCATCATCCTGTCAAGCCAGAGCTGGGCAGGAACCAACAATGCATTTTGGTTATAAATGAGATGAGAAACGGGATACCCAATTTTATTCCCCCCCCCCTTGGTCTAAAATTAACCATTCGTTTAATTAAGGACCGTGTGTCAAATCAAATTGAAAAAGGGGTTCGGGGGTCTCAGGTAAAGGAGTAGAGCCGCTTCGATTTCAACCAATGAGGAGCTTCCCCCAGGTGTGTCTGCATGCTGATTGGTCTCTGAGTCTCCCCGGGGACCTATAAAACAGCCGTGCTAGCAGCCAATGAAAAGTTCAGGTTGTTGGTTGCGTTAACCAATCGGGTTCAGAGCTGTTTTGGAGGGAAAGTATAAAAGGAGACAGCGGGACTGACGCTTTCAGTCAGCCCGTCGAGGAGCTTGAGGAAAGGCGACAACGGGGAAGTAAAGGAGAGTTTGCAGTCGGAAGAAACTTGAGTATCGGAAGGCTAGAAGGAAGATGAGGCAAAAGCGGCGAGCTAGGAAACAAACGGCGAAGTCATTTCTGAGGGGATTTCTGCGTCCCTGAGGACCGATGTGAAGACTACGACGAATATTTTTTAATACTGAAATTGTAGTGTTTTATTAACCCTCTCCCCGCGTAGTGTTCTTTCTATTCCTCCCTATAAACAGCCCTGTGGAAATGGGTGGGTCCTGACACGGGGAGAGAGAGTCCCAAGGCTAGAGTGGCACTACCGGAAGTCTAGGAAAGGTTGCCGAAGGGGAGGTAGGCTGGGAGCCCCGCCTTCAACACGGGACGAAATCCGGAAGCGTTTGGTGGGGAAAAAAACGGGCGGGGCAGGTTTCTAAGAACCCCAGAAGTTTTGTCGGAGAGAGGCTCTGTCGGAGAAGCCGCAGTTGGACGCCTTTGCCCCTCCAATGGTGCGGCCGCCCCGGTAAGAAGCCCCCTCCAATTATCAATATTGCCCCGTGCAGCCCTGCATAGTCGGTCAATTGCGGGTCAGGTTCCGTCGCCCCGTCTGGAAAGTTGGCCGGGGGAATGATTTGTTTCTAAGGTTGCACCACAGCCCTGCGAGGGAGGTCCGGGGAGCGCCGTTACTCGGTCGGGGCGATCCGCGTTCATTTTCATTGATAAGGATAGGGCTGGGGCACGGCTCTATTCCCTCGAGGCGCCTTTTAGAGACGCGCGGCAAGGTAAATTGCCCCTGCGGCTGGAGGTTCTCCGGATCGGGCGCTCATTTAAGGAGCGTGGCTCAAGTTGGGCCGGACCCGAGTGTCGAAATCGTGGGTACATTTTCCCAGGAAAGGGCGGGGGAGGAGGGAAAAAGTCCGCTCCTCACTCGTGTTCCGAGGAAGCAGCGCCGCCAGAGGATTCCCGGACTTGAAAACTCAGCCTTGTTTTGTAATAGAAGCGGGTTACTAATGGTTTACTCAGAAGCATGACGGTGACTGCAGATTTAAAGTCTCCCTCCCTCCCTCTTAACTGTCTCCCGTCTGCGCGACGAGGCCAGGGGAGGAATGTGAGGGAAGAAAGGAGAAAAGAAAAAAAAAAAAACTCCCTCTTGCCGGACCAGAGAGGAGACTGCGCCAGAGACGTCCGCGCCGCCTTCGAGCGCTTCTTTCCTTCGCTCTTTCCTCCTGGGCTCTTCCAAGCGGTTTCCTTGGGATTCCCCCGAAGGAGCCAAGGAGGGGAAGGACGAAGCCGGCTCCGCGTTGGGGCCGGCGGGGATGGGACGAAAAACCCATCCCGGGGGGGAAAGGCGAGAGTGGGGCATCCAAAACGCTTTGCCCGGAGGCGGGGATGGTGGTGGTGTCGGTGTCGTCATTCTATCCCCAAAGGTTGAGCCGCTCGTGTCTTGAGGGTCGGCCCCGTCCAGGGGTGGAAGATGGTCTCTGGAACCCTCTCTGGTTGTGTTGGGTGCGGATGGGCTTCCAGAGCTGGAGAGGGTTGGGGGGATTTGGTTGCCCTGGCGGAGAAACGGCCCGCGATGTGAACGTTTTAGCATTGAGAAAGAAGCCGCCGCCGCCGCTGCTGGGTGTGCCTGCTGCCTCTAGGCAAAGCCTCGGCGTTGCGGAGTTTGGGGCCGGGGTTGATTCCTTTTTAGGTGGGACGGATTTGCTGCAAGACTCGCTGTTGCAAAATTGTAAAGGGGCGGCGGGGTTATTTATGAAACGGGTTTGCTTGCAGGCCTTGAGATTGCAAAGCTTGGGATCGCATGGATAGGCTGTCCAAAAGTGAGACTTTTTCTCCCTCTCACCCCTCTCTTCCTTTCCACAGACACGAAAACCACATTTGGGGGAGTTGTCAATGATCTCAAAACCTCTGCAAATCTTGGACCCAAACCTGTCCTTTCTTTTCTACTTTGCACCCCTAATTGTTGGCAAAGGCCAGCAGGATTTTCTCTCCTTTAAAGAACCGATTGGGCCTCTTTTCTCCCCCAGGAAAGGTTTCTGTCCCAATTTTGGCACCCGTGTCATATTTGCATGCTCCACTTTGGAGGGTGGTTTTTGGTGTTTTTTTTTGGAGTGTGTGTGTTTGTCTCTCACTATTGTGTGCAGCCAGCCTAAGCCAGATTTCCTGGCTTAGTTTACAAACAAGACCGTAATTCATCTGCGAGGAGGTTGTCACCTCCACCAACCAAGCTGGGAGATTTTTTCTCAACCCAAGTTGGGTGAGACTTTCTGTGCAAAAAAAGAATGAATAGAATAGAACAAATAATAGAACAGAATAAAGAATAGAATAAAAAAGAATAGAAGAAAGTAATAGAATAGAAGAAAATAGAATAGAGAAAGAATAGAATAGAATAAAAAGAGAATAGAAGTAATAGAATAGAAGAAAATAGAATAGAGAAAGAATAGAATAGAATAAAAAGAATAGAAGAAAATAGAATAGAGAAAGAATAGAATAGAATAAAAAAATAGGAATAGAAGAAAGAATAGAATAATAAAGAATAGAATAAAAAGAATTGAAGAAAGTAATAGAATAGAAAAAAATAGAATAGAATAATAAAGAATAGAATAGAATAAAAAGAGAATAGAAGAAAGAATAGAAGTAATAGAATAGAAGAAAATAGAATAGAGAAAGAATAGAATAAAGAATAGAATAAAAAAATAGGAATAGAAGAAGAAGAAGAAAATAGAAGAAAGAATAGAATAATAGAATAGAAAGAATAGAATAGAATAAAAAAATAGAATAGAAGAAAGAATAGAATAATAATAGAATAAAAAGAAAAGTAATAGAAGAAAAAAGAATAGAATAAAAAAGAGAAGAAAGAATGGAAGAAGGAATAGAATTAGAATAGAGGAAAGAAAGAATGGAATATAGAATAGAATTCTTTTATTGGCCAAATGTGATTGGACACACAAGGAGTTTGTCTTTGGTTCAAATGCTCTCGGCGTTCATAAAATAAAAGAGAAAGAAAAATGCCTCCCGCTCTCATATGTTTTCCTTTTCAGCTGCCCCTTAAACACCCCCCACCCCCAAGGGACAAATGTAGCCCCTGTCCCCATTTCCATCCGTCTGGGTCAGGCTGCAAACTCCGGCTTTGCTTCCCTCCCTCCCCTGAAGAAGGAGGAGGAGGGCTCTGCATTCTCCAATTTCATCCCTTTTTAAAAACTGGAGTGGCCCATTTGGGGGGGGGGGGAGGCGGGGAAAAGAGTAGTGGGACGACATCATCCTCTTTTGCAGGTCAGTTGTTTTTTTTAATAAAGTTTTTCTCCTCTTCCTCTCCCCCACCTCTCCCTTAGAAGACCCTTAAAGCCAGAAAAGTTAAAATAAATCTCTTTATTTCTTTCTCCCTTCCCTGTCCGTCCTGGTAACTGCCTTGTTTCTCTCCCCCTCTCCCTCCCCACGGGACGGTGGGCTTCTCACTCAAATCTAACCCCCTTCCTCACATTTCTGGACCTAGCAGGATGGGGGGAAGGAGAGAGAGAGAGAGAGAAACACCCCCCAAATTCCTCGGCCAAGGGGGGGGGGAAAGAGTTTTTCTTTTTAAATTCCTGCAGAGGCACCAAAAAAAAAATATATGCCACGTTTCTCTTGGCTGATGAAGCGAAAGAAATGGCCATCTTGCTTCTTTTGCAGGCGGGTATTTTTATTTTATTTTATTTTTTTGAGGTGGGGCAGGCAAAGCTAAAAGGGTGGGGTAGGGTCTCCGTCCCCCCGTCCCCCAAATTGTGAGTTTTTCTCTCTCCCCCCGGCTCCGCCGAAGCCACCGAGGAAGTGAGGGGGTGGGATGGTGGGACGTGGCGGAGCAAATGAGCCCAAGACCGAAGCTCCCACCAACCCTCTTTGGGGAAGAAAAACTTGTCTGCCCTTCTGGGCAGTTTGGTCAGATAGAGTGCGGCTGCTTTTGGAAGGTCTGCTGCAGAAGCGGAATTGAGACGCATCTTTGGAGGCCTTTGAGCCGTTATTTGTGGGAGAAAAGGAAAAGAGTTTGATATGAGCACGTTGGGCCGGCTAGCAAGGACACCCCAGATAGGTGTGTGTATATAAAACCAGGATAAAACTCTACACACACACACACACACCCAAAAAAGCTGCCATTCCCTCTTGGTTTGCCCCCTTGAACCCAGGAGAGCAATACAATAATCCACCCCCCCCCCCCTGCAGATCAGCTCCAGGTGGGGTGTCAAGAGTCCCTAAAATTCCCCTTTGGATTAAAAAAATAAATAAATTACCCAGCACCTCCCTCCCCTTCCAAGTCCACCCATCCCTAATTGCAGAGGCTCTGGAAGCTCCTTCCTTGCCCAGCTGGACTTTGGAGATAGATTGCCTTGGCACATGGAGGCTCTCCGTGAAGCAGGGAACAGGCTGCCTTGGGATGGTCCGACTCTGATTGGTCTCCTTGGGAAGAGGATTGGGGCCCTTCCGGCAGTCTACTACCCCCTCTTAAAGCATGAGGAATTCTAGGAAGAAAGGAAGGAGAAAAAGAAAGAAAGAAAGAAAGAAAGAAAGAAAGAAAGAAAGGAGAGAGAAGAGAGAGAGAGAGATTCTATCGAAGCTCCCCCTCTTAAAGCATGATGGCTGAGGAATTCTAGGAAGGAAGGAAGGAAGGAAGGAGAAAGAAAAGAAAGAAAGAAAGAAAGAAAGAAAGAAAGAAAGAAAGAAAGAAAGAAAGAAAGAAAGAAAGAAAGAAAGAAAGAAAGAAAGAAAGAAAGAAAGAAAGAAAGAAAGAAAGAAAGAAAGAAAGAAAGAAAGAAAAGAAAGAAAGAAAGAAAGAAGGAGAAAGATAGGAGAGAGAGAGAGAGATTCTGGGAATTGAAGCTCACCCCTCTTGAAACATGCTGGCTGAGGAATTCTGAGAAAGAAAGAAAGAATAGAAAGAGAAAGAAGAGAGAAAGAAGAATAGAAAGAAAGAGATAGAAGAGATAAATTCTGGGAGTTGAAGCTCACCCCTCTAAAACATGCTGGCTGAGGAATTCTGAGAAGAGAGAGAGAGAGAGAGAGAATAGAAAAAAGAAAGAAAGAAGAAAAGAAGGAGTTGAAGCCCACCCCTCTTAAAACATGCTAGCTGAGAATTCTGAGAAAGAGAGAGAGAGAAAGAAAAGAAAGAGAATAGAAAGAAAGAAAGAATAGAAGAGAGTCGAAGCCCGCCGCTCTTAAAACATGCTAGCTGAAAAATTCTGAGAGAGAGAGAAGAGGGAGAGAAAGAATAAAGAGAAAGAAAGAAGAAAGAAAAGAAAGAATAGAAGAGAGTCAAAGCCCACTGCTCTTAAAACATGCTAGCTGGGGAATTCTGAGAGAGAGAGAGAGAGAAAGAAAGAAAGAAAGAAAGAAAGAATAGAAGAGAGTCGAAGCCCACCGCTCTTAAAACATACTAGCTGGGAATTCTGAGAAGAGAGAGAAAGAAAGAAAGAAAGAAAGAAAGAAAGAAAGAAGGAATAGAAGAGAGTCGAAGCCCACCGCTCTTAAAACATACTAGCTGGGAATTCTGAGAGAGAGAGAGAAGAGAGAGAGAAAGAAAGAAAGAAAGAATAGAAGAGAGTCGAAGCCCACCGCTCTTAAAACATGCTAGCTGGGGAATTCTGGGAGAGGAAGCCCACCCCTCACATCGCCAAGACTGAGAAAAAAAATGATTGAGGGAAAGGCACAAACGAAGGCCAGTATTGTCCTCCCCTGGCCCTCCCTCCCTCCCCTCTCTCTCCCCCACTCCCACCCCTCAAAATCTCCAGCCCCCCCTCCCCCACCCGGAGCCCCCTCCCTAATTCCTTCTTTGTCACCAAAATGCAGGTTTGCCTCCCCGCAAAGACGGACAGATCTCCAGTGCCCGGGATGGAGTATACGGTAAGGGTGGGCCCCCTCCTCCTCCTCCTCCTCCTCCTCCTCCCCTCCTCCTCCTCCTCCTCCCTCCTCCTCCCTCCTTCCTCCTTCCTCCTTCCTCCTCCTCCTCTCCTCCTCCTCCTCCCTCCTCCTCCTCCTCCTCCTCCTCCTCTCTCTGCTTTCAGTCTGGTGCTGGGCTCCGGCTGCTCTTCTTCCATCTGCCTTCCTGACCGATTTCCAGCACGGGTGGTGGGACTCCAACTCCCAGCATTCCCTGGCAGCCCATGGAGGAATGCTGGGAGTTCGAGTCCACACAGTTTTTTTTAAGTTGGCTGAGGTTTTTTTTTTTTTGCTCTTAAGGTGGTGACGGCATTAAAAATGGGGGATTGTTTCCAGCCTCCGTCTCGCTCCTACGACTGCTTTTGCCTTTTCTTTCCGAGAATGCCGCCTGATGGTGGTTTATTTCGAGGAAACAAACCATGGCTTAGCACATGAGACCGTTGGGAAGAGGCGGAAGAAGCAGAAGACAAGACTCAGATTTTCCCTATAAACCTCTGTGGTTTTTTTTTTGGGGGGGTTGGAAACTGGGGACTTATAGACAGACGGGTCGCCCAGCTTGAAATTTAACCCGGTTTGTACAAGCCAGGAAACTTCACCTGTTGGAATATGGCCAGCCACGGGGCTGTAAAAAACAAAAAACAGGAGACCTTTGTAAAGGAGGAAATAGAAGTCAAAAACGCTCAGGAATTCAGCCAGATATAACTTTTGCTGTATAATTATCACACCCACTAAGGCATCATCAAATATTTTTGCTTTTACGGTGACTCTGTTGGCTGTTTTAAGTGACTTTGCTTATTCTGCAATGTGGCCAAGATTGAATCTTGTTGCTCTGCTGAAAGATATATTTGGGGTTTAGAAGGGTGGGCTGGGTTTCATGAGGACTAGCGCCCTACAGTGACAGATTGGGTGGCTATGAGAGCAAATAAATGGGTGCTGGAAATAGACCAGCAGTCCAAGAGAGATGCATTAAATAGGTCTCCAAACTGGCTTTTGGTGACAAGCAGGCAGGCTGGGGGATTCTGGGAGTTGGAGTCTACTCTTTAAAGCAGGCCGGCTGGGGGATTTTCTCAGTGCAAGCGTTGCATTTAAGAAATTTTTAAAAAACTTGGAAAACTGGGATTATTTTTAAAAAAAGAAAAAAAAAGCCCATCTGGAAAATTTGCATCCATGCTTCCTTTCGAGGCCAGCCTCTCCTGCACCCGTGTTCTGATGGCGCTGGACTCCAGGCGCTGCTGGGTATGAGGGGATATGTAGTCCAGACCCCTCTGGAGGGCTGCGGCAATTTAAGGCAGGATCCCCAGATGATAAATTCAGACTTTTCGGGATATAGATAGATAGATAGATAGATAGATAGATAGATAGATAGATAGATAGATAGATAGATAGATAGATAGACAGACAGACAGACAGACAGACAGACAGACAGACAGATAGAGATAGATGGTAAGTAGGTAGGTAGGTAGGTAGGTAGATAGATAGCAGACAGACAGACAGACAGACAGACAGACATGAAATATAGGTAGGTAGATAGATAGATAGGACAGATAGATAGGACAGACAGACAGACAGATAGATAGATAGATAGATAGGACAGATGATATAGATAGATTATATAGATTGATAGATGATATAGATATAGAGATGGGTGGATGGAAAGATAGATGATGGATAGATGATATAGATAGATTATAGATTATATAGATAGATAGATGATATATATAGATGGATGGATGGATGGATAGATAGAGAGAGATATATAAGTATATATGTATATATATACACACACACACACACACACACACACACACACACACACGCATATATATATATATATAAAATATAAAAGTTTTATATATATATAAAAGTTTGTAGCAACTGGACCCTGTTGTTCCCCGGCTTTCCAAGGAAGTTGGGGGCTGCGTCAGGGTCTCTTGGGGAGTGGGGGGTGGTTTGATTTCCTGCCTTCCCTCCCCCCTCCCCAGGTCCTAGAGTGCAGTCTGAAAATCCAGCCCAGCATCCGGTGGTAAGGCTGGGAGCCAGAAGGCCATCCCACTCCTTCCTCTGCTGGGTTTGTTATTTTCCCTCCCCTCTTTCGGCCATTCCCAGGTGGGCCTTTTTTCCCCGCTGACCCTCCCTCCCCCCAGGAAGGAACAAACAAAGGGGGCCTCTCCGCTGCCCGCCCACCCACCCACGACCTGTGGACATGGACTGTCCAGGAAACGGCCTTCGGTCTCCAGAGTTGGCCGCCCACCAAAATGAGTCAGTGCAGAAGAAGGAAAAACAGAATAACAGAATTGGAAGGGGCTTCAAAAGGTCTTCTAGCCTGACCCCCCTGCAGCCTGGGATCTCGAAGCCCACCCTCTTAAAGCATGCCAGCTGGGGGATTCTGGGAGTTGAAGTCCACCCCTCTTAAAGCTTTCAAGTTTTGAGAAACACTCAATTAGATGATTCAGTGTCTCTTGGGTAATATTAATTATAATATTATTGGAGAAGGGCAACGTAGGATACTTTGGGGAGTGTCACCCCAATGTCAGGGAACCCCTCCCTTCCTTGCAACAGGACGCAAAGTTGGTGTGAAGTTTGCCTCCCCTGCAGGGCTCGGAAGTCGCACGTTTCAGCCCTTTGAAAGGGGAGTTTGGAAGGTGGTTTGGTGGGCAAGCCCGGCTGCCTGCTCCGGATTTCAGCTCCGTTTTTGCTTCGTGCCCTCCGTCTTCTCCTCCTCCACCCCAAATGTGGTTTTCTGTCTTTTTTTCTTTTGCGCCTGATGCGAAAAGCAGACTTTGGGTTAAGGAAACCGCAGCTTTTAGCAGGCTAGATCGATGCCGCACTTTGCAAATGAGGGATCTTTGCAATAGTGACAACAGCAGCACAAAACCTTTGCAAGTCCAGCCCCAAGGCAGATGTTGGACACGTAGTCCTCATATTTACAACCGGTAATCGTTTACTGACCGGTTACAATGGCACTGAAAAGACCATTTTTCATGCTTAACGTGAAAACACAGCAACCCTGTGATCAAAATTCAGGCACTTCTCCTTCTCTCCTTTTTCCTTCCTTCCTTCCTTCCTTCCTTCCTTCCTTCCTTCCTTCCTTCCTTCCTTCCTTCCTTCCTTCTTCTCATTCCTATCTCCTTCCTTCCTTTCTTTCCTACTCTTTCCTCCCTCCCTCCCTAATTCCCTTCCTCATTCCCTCCTTATGTCTGTTTATATATTATCTATCTATCTATCTATCTATCTATCTATCTATCTATCTATCTATCTATCTATCCTCCATCCCTAATTCCCTTCCTCATTCCTCCTTACGTCTGTTTATATATTATCTATCTATCTATCTATCTATCTATCTATCTATCTATCTATCTATCTATCCTCCATCTGTTCTTTCTTTCTCCCTCTTTTTTCTTTCTTTTGTTCTTTCTTTTCTTTTTGCTTTTTATCCCCTCCCTCCCTCCCTCCCTCCCTCCCTCCCTCTCTCTCTCCCCACCCCAATCCTTCCTTCGCTGCCTCCTCTTATCCTTCTCTTTCTCTCTTCCTCTTTCCCCTCTCTCTCGCCCTCTTTTTTTCTTTCCCTCCCTCCCTCCCTCCCTCCCTCCCACAGCCCTTCTCTCCTCCCCTCTGGCCTACCTTGCAGGGTCGTTGCACCCTTGATTTGCAAGGGAATTGAGACCCAGGAGAAGGAAAGATTTGCACCGTCTTAGTGGATTTCCGAACAGTTTCCTATTTTGCACCGGACCTATGTGGTCGGTTCCGTTTCCTCCTTCCCCGGCTTGCCCTCCCCCTCCCCCAACTGACCCATGCCCTGTCCCTCCAGCCTGGGCCAACCCCAGGGGGCTCTCCACCCCCACCCCACCCTTTCCTGGCGCATCCCCCTACCTTCTCTTACCTCCCCTCCTCCGCCGGCATCCGGCATCCCCCCTGCCTTCCGAGGCCAGCCGGCTGGCTGGTGTGAGTCAGCAACCCGGCCCTTCCCCTCGGTAGCAGCCAGTGACCAGGCCCTGGAGTTGGGGGGTGGGGGGAGAGAGAGAGAAGGGGGGAGGGCTTGGCCTCTTGCCCTTCCCCTTCCCTTCTCCGCCTTCCCTTGGCCGGAGGGGATTTTTCCAGCCAGATCGAGAGAACGCTAGCCGGAGGAGAGACCACTCATCCAATTGGGGGGGAGGGCGGATTGCCCAGGCACCTCTAGATGGGCTCCCCATCCTTCCTTCCTGGGCTTTTAAAGGCTGGGGCCCCCCCCCTCCCCAAACCAGCTGGGCACGACCATCCTCCAATTGTCTTCCCAACGGTGCCGCCAACGGTTACCCTCCGGGGATGGTCACCTGGGCTGGCCAGATTTAACAGGGAGCCTTCTTGCGGGCTTCCTGGTGGCCTGCCAGGGCCTCCCCCTCCTCACCCCCCACTGCCAAACGCTCCCCCCTCCCCACTTTTGCATGGAAGGCTGTTGGGTGCCACCCCTTGGCCAGGAGTATCAGCCTGGTGCCTGCCCCCACCCAAAGGGAAAAAACGCAGCCGCCCAAGCCTTACCTGTGCATCCTCTGCGCTTTTTCGCTCCGACCGGAGAAGACGAGGACCCGCCGGGTGTTTGGAAGGGTAGCCAAGGCAGGCAGGGGGTCCAACAGGTGCTGCTGCAGCCAGTGGGGAAGGGCCAGGAGCTTGTACAACAGCTCTTTTTTGGGGGGGTGGAACGTCAGCAACGGAGCAGAAACCTGCTGCTCGGGTGGGGGCAGCTGAGGCAGGCAGGAATCCAACAGGTGGTGCTGCTGCAACTGGACAGGCACTTCTAAAACGGCCCCGCGGGGGTTATAGCCTCAGCGACGGACTAGAAACCTCACCCTCTCCGAGGCTGTTTCCCAGGCCCAAAAGAGGCAGGCAGGGATCCAACAGGTGGTGGTGCTGCAGCCGGAGGGCCAGGAACTTTTAAGCCAGACTTACCGGGGGAGGGGGGGGGCGTAACGTCGGCCCCAGGCCAGGAACCTCGCCCTCTTCCTCTGCGGGGCCGTACGGGGCTCAACGGTCATCTGGCCGGAGGGTTCCTGTTGGGTCAACAACGAGAGTTGGCTGATTTGGGGACGCGTCCGTGGCAGGGCAAAGAAGGTCCGCGGTTCCCGGCAGGCCAGAAGGGACTTACGGAGCCGCCTCGTTGGAATCGATTTGGTCTTTGGGGGGTTCCTGACCCCCATCGTAGTCCTCTCTCTCTCTCTATTTTCTCTCTTCTCTCTCTCTCTATTTTTCTCTTTTCTCTCTTTCTCTCTCTCTCTCTCTGTCTCTCTTTCTGTCTCTCTCTTTCTCTTTCTTTCTCCTTTCTCTCTTTCTCTCTATCTCTCTTCCTCTCTCTCTCTCTCTCTGTCTCTCTCTTTCTTTTTCTTTCTATTTCTCTTTGTATCTCTCTTTCTCTCTCTATCTCTCCCTCCCTTCTCTCTCTCTCTCCTCTGTCTCTGTCTTTCTCTCTCTCTCTCTCTCTCTCTCTCTCTCCTCTCTCTCTGTCTCTTTCTTTCTTTCTCTTTCTCTCTTTGTATCTCTCTTTCTCTCTCTCTCCCTCCCTCTCTCTCTCTTCTCTCTCTCTCTCTTTCTCTCTCTCTCTCTCTCTCTCTCTTTGTTTCTCTTTCTCTTTTCTCTCTATCTCTCTTTCTTTCTCTCTCTTTTCTCTCTCTCTCTCTCTCCCCTCTTCGCCCCCTCCCCCAAAATGGATCTCCTGCCGAAAAGCAAATACACCCCCTTGCAGGAGGAGTCGCCATCTTCGCTAGATGATGGGAGCCCTGCGGCTGAAGGGGATTCCTCTCCTGACCCTTCCTCCTTCCTCCTGCCTGCGCCTTCGCTCACAGGCTCCGGCTCCTCGTCCTCCCTCAGCCCCATGCTGCCCACAAGAGACCCCGAATCCGAGGGCAGCCCCACCACGCTGTGTTCCTTCTTCCCCAAAATGGCTCACTTGAAATTCTCCAACCCGGCCTTCCTGCTGAACCTCCGGCCTTTTTCCCGAGACACGGGGGTCTCTGGGGACCCTCCGGGCGGTGGCGGCGCTGCTGCCGCCGCCGCCTTCCCGGACTCACCGACGGGGCTTATCGGTCTCTATTCCCAGGATATGAACAAACTGAGTTGCGGGAAGAAAATGCGGGTCGAAGGCGGGCAGCTGGGCGGCGAGGAATGGACGCGGCACGGGAGTTTCGTCAACAAGCCCAGCCGAGGCTGGCTGCACCGCGACGACAAGGTGATGGGCTCCGGAGTCTCCTACCTGGTCCGGGTGAGTGAGGAAGAGGAGGAGGAGGAGGCTGGGGGTTGTGGGAGGCTTGCACACCTGAGGGGGAGGACAAGGGAGTTTTGGAAGGAGGGGCAAGTGGTTGGGACGTTCAGGAAAGTAGCTTTTCTCTCCCTCCCTCCCTCCTACCCTCCTTCCTTCCTCCCTCCCTCCTTCCTTCCTTCCTCCCTCCTTCCCTTCATTCCTTCCTTCCTTCCCTCCCTCCCTCCCTCCATGCCTTCCTTCCTTCCCTCCCTCCTTGCTTCCCTCCTTCCTTCCTCCCTCCTTCCCTTCATGCCTTCCTTCCTTCCCTCCCTCCTTCCTTCCCTCCTCCCTCCTTCCCTTCATGCCTTCCTTCCTTCCCTCCCTCCTTCCCTCCTTCCCTCCTTCCTTCCCTTCATGCCTTCCCTCCCTCCCTCCCTCCTTCCTTCCTCCCTCCTTCCCTTCATGCCTTCCTTCCTTCCCTCCCTCCGTCCCTCCTTCCTTCCTCCTTCCTTCTCTTCATGCCTTCCTTCCTTCCCTCCCTCCGTCCCTCCTTCCTTCCTCCTTCCTTCCCTTCATGCCTTCCTTCCCTTCCCTCCCTCCTTCCTTCCCTCCATCCTTCCCTTCATGCCTTCCTTCCCTCCCTCCCTCCTTCCTTCCCTCCTTCCTTCTCTTCATGCCTTCCTTCCTTCCCTCCCTCCGTCCCTCCTTCCTTCCTCCCTCCTTCCCTTCATGCCTTACTTCCTTACCTCCTTCCTTCCCTCCCTCCCTCCCTCCCTCCTTCCTTCTTCTCCCCTCTTTCCTTTCATCCCGTCCTTTATTCCTCCCTCCCTTAATTCCCTCATGTCCGCTTCTCTATATATGACTTTGGGTGGCTTCGGGCCAATGACCAGGAGGCTGGGAGTTCTAGTCCTGCCTTAGATATCAAAGTCAGGGGGTGACTTTGGGCCAGTCCTTCTCCCTCAGTCCTTGCAGGATGGTTCTTGTTGTGGGGGGAAACAGGAGGCGGGAGGGTTACGGGAGACATTGGCCACCTCGGGTTCCTCGTAAAGCTAATAAAAACCGGAATATAAATAGTTAGAAATCACCTTAAAAGAGCGAGATGTGGATTTCCTTGGCGTTCCTTACCTCGGCCCTCCTCCTTCTCGCCCGCAGTACATGGGTTGTGTGGAAGTGCTGCAGTCCATGCGCGCCCTGGATTTCAGCACCAGGACACAAGTCACCAGGTGAGCAGGCTCACAATACGGCGGGACCCCCTTCCTGGGGGTGGGGTGAAAGAGGGAGCCCCCCCCCGCATTATATAAAGGTGCTTCTTCTTCTCCTGTCATCTTTGAATTCCCTGCGCAGAGGGATTGCATCGCGTCGTTCTGCGCCAGAGATATTTACAAAATAAATCTAAAAAAAAACAACAACAATAAAACATTGCTGGGTTTCATAAGGACTAGCACCCTCCAGCCAAGGGTTTGGTGGCCTGCAGAGCAGATGGAAGGGGGCTGGAAGCAGACCGGCTCCCCTGAAGGGAGGGGACATTAAATATAATGGGTCTCCAGACAGGGGCCTTTGGTGAAAAGCCTGCTGGGAGTTGGAGTCCACCCCTCTTAAAGGATGCTGGCTGGGGGCTTCTGGGAGTTGAAGTCCATCCCTCTTAAAGCAGGCTGGATGGGGGGGTTCTGGGAGTTGAAGTCCATCCCTCTTAAAGGATTCTGACTGGGGGATTCTGGGAGTTAAAGTCCATCCCTCTTAAAGGATGCCGGCTGGGGGATGCTGGGAGTTGAAGTCCACCCCTCTTAAACTTGCCAGGTTTGGAAAGCACACTTTTAGGTCTGTTGTAAGAGAAACTTGACTTTGATGCTACCAAGTAGAAGGAAGGCTGGAAAAAGTTTGCTTTTTAGCCTTTCTCCTGGGCAGGGAAGAGTTAAAAGGGGATATAGGTGTGTGTTTGTGTGTGTGTGTTTGTGTGTGTTTGTCCCTCTGCAGTCCTGTCCATTAATGGGCGGAGAGGGGTGGGTGTCTGCGGAGAAGCGGCTGGAGAGGGCAGGAAAAGCTCCGGTCCTCCTTGACTGCATCTCCCCCCTCCCCAATTAATCCACCAACGAGAGGAAGCATTTATCCAGCATCATCAAATATTAAATCTCTCTCTCTCTCTCTTTCTTTCTCTCTTTCTCTCTCTCTCTTTCCCTCTCCCCATGGAGGGGGGGCATATGGGTTTCTCTCGCTGTGTGTTTAGAAATAGTGATCCCCCCCTCAAAATAGTGGGGTTCCCCCCACCCCCAAAAAAATATTATTCTGATTTCATACCGAAGATCAGGAGAGTTCATTGCCTCTTTCCCTCCCCCTCCCCGAGGCTGAGTTTCTCCACTGTGGCCACTTGAAGAAGGGTGAACAATAACTCCCAGAATTCCCTTCCGGGGGTGGGGGGGGGGCTGGGGAATTCTGGGAGTTGAAGTCCCCACAGCTCTAGACCTTGGGTGTGTTTGTGTGTCTCTCTGTGATTGCTGATGGCATTGTGTATTTTAAATGCTCTAACGTCTTCTTCTTCCTCTTCCTCCTCTTCTTCCTCCTCCATCTCTTCCTCCTCTCCTTCCTCCTTCCTCTTCCTCCTCTTCCTCCTCTTCTTCCTCTCCTCCTCTTCTTCCTCTCCTCCTCTTCTTCCTCCTCCTCTTCTTCTTCCTCCTCCATCTCTTCCTCCTCTCCTTCCTTCCTCCTCTTCTTCTTCCTTCCTTTTCCTCCTCCTCCTCCTCTTCCTTCTCTTTCCTCTTCTTCCTCCTCGTCTTCTTCCTTCTCTTCTTCTTCCTCCTCCATCTCTTCCTCCTCCTCTTCCTCCTCCTCTTCTTCTTCCTCCTCCATCTCTTCCTCCTCTCCTTCCTTCCTCCTCTTCTTCCTCCTTCCTTTTCCTCTTCCTCCTCCTCTTCCTTCTCTCTTTCCTCCTCTTCCTCCTCTTCTTCCTCCTCGTCTTCCTCCGCCTCTTTTTCCTCTTCCTCCTCCTCTTCCTCCTCCTTTTCTTCCTGTTCCTCCTACTCCCCTTCCTCTTCCTCCTCCTCCTCCTCCTCCTCCTCCCCTTCCTCTTCCTCCTTGTCTTCCTCCTCCTCCTCCTCCTCTTCCTCTCCCGCAGGGAGGCTATAGGCCTGGTTTGTGAAGCTGTGCCTAGCACCAAGGGAGCCGTTCGCCGGAGGAAGGTAAGACGACATTGGACGGCCCTTCGTCTGTCATGGGATCGGGTTTACCTCCTTCAGCAGGGGGGTCAGACTAGAAGACCTCCGAGGTCCCTTTCCAACTCTCGCTATCCTGTGTTCTGGGCAGGGGGGTCAGGCTAGAAGACCTCCGAGGTCCCTTTCCAACTCTCGCTATCCTGTTCCGCTCTATTCGAGAGCACCCCAAAATTGCTAATCTATTAACGGAAACAGGAAACGACCCCCTTCCTCGATCCCTTGAATCGGAGAAAAGATCGCTGTGAGTCGATCCCAAAATCATGGTGTGTGTGTGTGTGTGTGTGTGAAAGCCCCCCACCCCCCAACCACCAGGAAGTAAGTGGACGGATGCAGTTAGGAGATCTCTAACCTCTAAGCCACCCCCCTCCCCACTCTTTCTCTGGGCATGATGAGAGTATTATTTGCAGAACAAAACTCCCCGCTGGTGACAGGAAAGGCATCCGGCCAGTAAAAAAATAAAAAAAAACCTCGGTTGCCCAGGCTCCGCCCCCAATGCAAGGGATTATGGGGGGACGTTATTAAAAGAGGACGGTTGAGCGACTGTTCGAAGTTGCTGCAGCGTTGAAAAAAAGCGATTTTTTTTCCCCCAGCCTTCCCACGCTCTCGCATGATCAGAAATCGGACGCTTGGCAACTGACTCGTATTTATGACTATCACAGTGTCCCTGGTGTGTGTGTGTGTGTGTCACACAATCCCCCTTTTACGACCTTATGACGACCCAAGTCAACAGGCGGGAAGCCTGATTCATTTAACAACCGGGTGACTTAACTTAACCCCTTGCAGTGATTCGCGTAACCACCGTGCCAGGAACGGTCGTAAAGTAAGACAGCATTGACTGAACCTCTCTGTCTCGCTTAGCCTCAATAAAATCTGGGGCTCACCTCTGGTTGCAAGTCAAGGACTACTTACACGTGCCTGGCTGCCGAGGGCCTAAATTTTGAACCCGTGACCGTAGGGAGGCTGCAACGGTCATAAGTACGAGGACGGTTCTCTAGGGCCCATTTTTCAGTGCAGTTATGACTCGGTCACTGTTATATGTGAAAATTTACCTTAGGCACCTGAGAATATAAAGAGCGAGAAAGACTCCATGTTTGTCCTTAAATCATTCTGACCTGCTAGAGATCAGAACATTTACAGTATATAACTTATTAACTTATTATTCTGCTAAAGTTCTGTAGAATTGCAAAATATAATGTCCTTGGCTTGGTTTGAGATTCATTAAGGGGTTGGCCTTGGCTGATTAAATATACAAAAACCCATGATAAATTGACACAGGTTGAACTTTGCACTGTTGAATTATGTTTTAAAACTTCCAATGTCCTCCCAACTTCTACGTGTGAAAAACAGGAAGTGTTATGCAATCTTTTAAATGGGATAATCCTATATAAGGTTGTATTGACTGGAAAAGGGGGGTGTCTCTTTTCTCCTAAACTGTTGTTTGGAAGGTTTGGCGGCCGATATTGCAATATCTCTTCCATTAAAAGCCTTCTACGGATTCCGATTGTCACAGTCTGTTGTTTTATTTTGGTCATATTCTCACCGTCACTAAACGAATTGGTTGTCATAAGTGAAGGACCCCCGTACATGATGGCTACCGAGCAGCCTGAATATAAAATAAAAATAAACTTCATTCGTTTATTTGCCAAGTGTTCCACTTAGTGACCTAAATGTGGGGGGGCCATTGTGATTCTAAGTCGAGGACCTCCTGTAAAATGCCCCTTGCCGAGCGGGCTGAATTTATTCCTAATTGGTTCGCCAGTGTCCCGCTTAGCAACCTAAACTGGGGTTGCTCCATCGCGGTCGTAAGTCGAGGACTATTTACACATGCCTGGCTGCCGAGTGCCTGAATTTTGAACCCGTGACCGTAGGGAGGCTGCAACAGTCATAAGTACGAGGACGGTTCCTAGGGTCCATTTTTCAGTGCAGTTATGACTCAGTCACTAAACGAATGGGTTGTACATGACGGCTTCCGAGCAGCCTGAATAGTTTATTCATAGTTTATTTGCAAGGGGTCCCACTTAGTGACCTAAATTTGGGGCCCACATTGCAGTCGTAAGCCGAGGACCCCCTGTAACATGCCGCCTGCCGAGCGGCTTGAATTTATTGCTCCTAATCGCTTCGCCAATGTCCCCGCTTAGCGACCTATACCGGGGGTTGCTCCCTCGCGGCCGTAAGTCGAGGACCTGCCTGAATTCTGTTCTTTCCCTTTGGCAGCCCTGCGGCCGGGCGCTCAACTCCATCCTGGGCAAGACCAACCTGAAGTTCGCTGCCATGCCCATTACGCTGACCATTTCCACCAACAGCCTCAACCTCATGGCGTCCGACTGTAAACAGGTGAGCGTCTCCCTTCCGCCTTTCCACCGGCCCCTGCTTGGCTTCCTTTAACCGAGGTCTCGTTTTGTGACGCGCATCGCCCGTCACAAAAGAACCTCCCCGGGCCCCGAACCGTTTCATCTTCCCCTCACAAAAAGTTTGTAAATGTCCGTTGCCGTACGAGATCCGGTGTGAGTTTTGCCCCGTTTGACGACATTTCTTGTCAGGAATGTTCTTAAGGGAGTCACAGGGTCGTTAAGTGAATCCGGCTTTTCCCCCTTCCCCTTGACGCCAAAGGCGTCCCTCTGGCCGCAACCGTCATAAATACGAGCTAAGTTGCTGAGCGTCTGAATTTGGATTCCGAGATTGTAGGTGGGGAGGATCCCGTGTTTTTACCCTACAATGGTCATTAAGTGTGAAAAAAATGGCCCTTATGTCCCTTATTTCAGGGCCGTTGTAACTTTGGTCACTAAGCGAGCTGTTGTAAGTTAAGGAATGTCCATGTTGTGTTTTCCTTGCTCTGTTTTGAACTGCTCAATGTTATCCCTGCTTTCGACTTGTAGATCATTGCCAATCATCACATGCAGTCGATCTCGTTCGCTTCCGGAGGGGATCCGGTGAGTAATAGTATATATATTTTTTTAAAAATAGATTTTTATTGTGTTTTCCACCAATGCAACTCAAATCATAATCACATTTTCAACGGCATCTTGACACGTACAAATATTACGATCTTACAAGTCTTAATACAATTAATATACATCTATCAATAACTATTATCTTGGTCAATAATTGGTTCGGTCTTATATTCTTATATATTTTACATATTTACAAATCGTTTTCTTAAGGTCTCTTACAGTTAGTTAGTCAGCAATAGTAGATTTTAATTGTTTATTTCCACAGCCAAAGTTGGCTGCCATTTACATAAATCCGGGTATTATTTTCTGTAAAAGGTGTGCAAAGGTTTACACCCGTGTGCAATTTTATTTCATTTTTTTTTTTAACCCT
Source organism: Notechis scutatus (assembly GCF_049901735.1). Classification (NCBI taxonomy): domain Eukaryota; kingdom Metazoa; phylum Chordata; class Lepidosauria; order Squamata; family Elapidae; genus Notechis; species Notechis scutatus. Next base: position 8,822,265 of record NC_142022.1, read on the forward strand.
TTCTCCGTCTTCCATCAACTTATTTGGCATTATTTTTGCAGGATACGGCGGAATACGTCGCTTACGTTGCCAAAGACCCCGTCAATCACAGAGGTAGGTTTTTCTCCCATCATCTTGGCTTGGATCTGCCAATCCTGGCTAAATCCTGGCATCTTCTCCTGCAGCCCGTTTAATCTGTTTGAAGTTACAACGGCGCTGGGGTGAAAAAAGGGGGAACCCAGGACCATTGTTCACGCTTAATGACGGTTGTGGTATCCCCATAGGATACCAAATTGGGAACTGATTCAGGTTTATGACGGTTGTGGTGTCACGATCTTTCCGGCAAGCAGAGGCAACGGGGAATCCAGATTTCTCTTTAACAACCGCGTTTCTAATTGAATTCCTGAAGTGACTCGCTTAACGACTGTATAGCGAGGAAGGCCGTAAAACGGGGCAAAACTCACTTCCGCCCGTGTTTCACTTTAGCCACGACAATTTTGGGCTCAATTGGGCATCGTAAGCCGAAGATGACTTTGTGTAGTTTGTGAAGGGAGGGAAATGATTTTTCTCCATTAGGCCCCTGCGATGTAAATAATCCATAATAATAATTATCTATCTATCTATCTATCTATCTATCTATCTATCTATCTATCTATCTATGCACCGTAAGGCATACAAACTTTAAATTGCTCACTAAGAAAGGATTTTTTGAAATGACCCTTGGAGTATTTACAATATTTCCTATATTATTGTTATTATTATTATTATTATTATTATTATTATTATTATTATTATTATTAACACGCTCTGATGCTAAGGAGTTCTACTCATACTCCCCACCTGGAAAGAAATCTCTTCCAAATGCAAAGCACAAGCAGAGGAGTTTCAGTTTTAGTTTCACAGCACCAAGCAGTTTTAGTACAGAACAGTTGAGCTAAGCCACGCCCAGGCTCCTTGGTGTCTCCTTCTTGCTCACATGGCAAATACTGTTTCAGTTTCCAAACAGCCCTCAGTTTCAGTTTCACAGCACCAAGCAGTTTTAGTACAGAACAATTGAGCTAAGCCACGCCTAGGCTCCTTGCTGTCTCCTTCTTGCTCACACAGCAAATACTGTTTCAGTTTCCAAACAGCCCTCAATTCTCTCAACACTGACAGGATGCTAGCCAGATGAATCCCGATGGATGCTAGGAGGCAGAGGTCCAATTTCTCCCCCCCCCCCTTATTTTCCTCCCAAAAAACTAAGCCCGACCACATAGTTTCATAGCAGAGCACGGGTATCGAACTAATCTATCAATAACCAATCAATCAAGGCCATTCTTTGGGGTCTCTCTGCAGCTTGCCACATCCTGGAGTGTCCCGAGGGATTGTCGCAAGATGTCATTAGCACCATCGGACAAGCGTTCGAATTGCGCTTCAAGCAATACCTCAAGAACCCTCCTAAACTCGTCACGCCGCATGACAGGTAAGGGCAAATCAGGATTGGAACTCGCTGCCCAAAGGGGTTGTTTTTTATTTGTGGGGGTGTGTGTGTGCGTGAAGCTATTCCTCGGCTTATCACAGTTCATTTAGTGTCCGTTTCAAAGTAAACAACGGCACTGAAAAAAAAAGGGACTCGGGACCATTTCCCACACTTACGACCGCTTGAAGTTTCCCCGTGATAAAAAATTGAGACACTTGGCAACTTGTACTTACGACGGGGGTCGTAGTATTCCCTGAAGGTCACACAATCCCCTTTTGCGACCGTCGGACGAGCCAAGTCCATGGAGAGGGAGCCAGATTCACTTAGCAACCTTAAAAACGGAGGTGGTTTCACTTAACAACGGTGGAAAGGAAGGCTGTGAGGCCAAATTCGCTTAACTGGTCTCGCTTAGCCACATAAATTTCTGGCTTCCATGCTTGTCGTAAGTCGAGAACTGCCTAAGTTGACTTAATAACTGTGGTAAGACAGGCCTTGGGCCAAATTCCCTTGGGTGTCTCGCTTAGCAACATAAGTTTTGGATTCCGTTGTGGTCGTAAGTCAAGGACTAAATTTGGGGTTCCATTATAAGTCGAGGAATACAGTTTTTTTATTCCCTTAATAACTGTGGTAAGGCAGGTCTCGGGCCAAATTCACTAAAGTGTCTCGCTTAGCAACATAAAATTTGGGGTTCTGTTTGTGGTTGTAAATCGAGGACCACGGTCTGTGTCCCTGATGTGGTTCTCTCCTGACCAGGATGGCCGGGTTCGACGGCTCGGCTTGGGATGAAGAGGAAGAGCCGCCGCCTCCTGACCACCAATACTACAACGATTTTCCGGGCAAAGAACCTCCCTTAGGAGGAGTAGTTGATCTGCGTTTGCGGGAAGGGGCTGCGGCGGCTCAGACCCCCAACAATTTGGGAGCCACCTTGGTAAGTTCCTCCCACTGACAATTGTGCACGATGTAAGTCATTTTACCCATACCATTGCAGGAATATACATGTATATATATATGTATGGATGGATGGATGGATCTTTGGTTATTCGGGTTTTCTCCCGCGTAAGATTGGAAGTATCTAGGCAACGTTTCGATGAAGTCTCATTCATCATCTTCAGGCTTGTGTCTTCTGCTCTGTGCTTCTCAGAGTAATGTGAGCTTGCAGCTGCTTCTTCCTTTTAACTGCTAGTGGGGGTGTGACTTGATTATTGTATGTATATATGTATATATCAGAAGCCTGATGATGGCAGGTGAGATTCTGCCGAAACGTTGCTACAACTTTAAAAGCACAACTATAATGACGTGGGAAAATACCTGAACAAAGCTGAATACCATACATACATACATATACATATACATATACATATACATATTTGTTTTCTGAGGCTTTCGCGGGTATTTGTATGTGGATCTTTGGTTATTTGAGTTTCTCCCGCGTAAAATCGGAGGTATTTTGGCCAAAATACTTCCAATTTTACGCGGGAGAAAACCCGAATAACCAAAGATCCATATATCTATCTATCTATCTATCTATCTATCTATCTATCTATCTATCTATCTATCTATCTATCTATCTATCTATCTATCTATCTATCCTGCCTGCCTGCCTGCCTGCCTGTCTGTCTGTCTGTCTGTCTGTCTGTCTGTCTATCTATCTATCTATCTATCTATCTATCTATCTATCTATCTATCTATCTATCTATCTATCTATCTATCTATCTATCTATCTATCTATCTATCTGTTGTGGGGGTGGAAAACTCCACACTGGCTACAAGAAGGGCATCCGGCCAGTAAAAACTCAGCTCCATTCAGTTTCCCAGACTCCACCCTGAAAGGGAGCATGGGGTCATTAAAAGAAGACAGATGATTGCAGGAATATTAGGCTGTGGGAAAACGGGACTCACAATGTTCATTTGAACACCTTCCATTAAATTTCCTTCCTTCCTTCCTTCCTTCCCGTAGCCTGTGGGACAAGTGGTTGCTGGGGACTACGATTCCAAGAAGCCCCATTCGGTCACACCAGGTAGGTGACCCAGCCCTGAAGTGGGTGCCAGTCAGTTAAATCTTGCTGGGGGTGGGGGGTGGGGGATTCTGGGAGTTGAAGTCCACACGTTTTAAAGTTGCCAAGTTTGGAAAACACCAGGTTAAGCTTTTTTTAAAAAAAAAATAGAAAGTGAAAAGCTTTCTGCCAATCCAGTTCTACGGAGGAATTATTGAGTCTGTCATCTGCACCTTTAGATAACGGTCTGGTTTGGTTCTGCAACCCAACAAGACAGACACAGACTCCAGAGAGTAATTGGGACTGCAGAAAAGCCAATGGCTACCAACCTGCCTTCCATGGAGGACCCGTATCTTGCACCCTGAGTCAAAAAGAGGGCTGGGAAAATATCTACAGACCCTTCACATCCTGGACATAAACTGTTTCAACTCCTTCCCTTGAAATGACATTATACAGAGCATTTGTTGCACATCAGAACAACTAGACACAAGGACAGTTTTTCTCCAATGCCATCACTCTGCTAAAAAATAAATCCCTCAACACTGTCAAATTAACTAAGACTGGATTACTATTCTCCCTCTCATCCTCACTACAGTACCTGTCTCTTCCCGCTTATGGCTCTATCCATGTTGCTTGTATCTTTACAACTTATATTGTTTTATTTGTTTTCCCAGTATGATTTGATTGCTTATTAGTAACCCATGACTATCGCTAAGTGTTGCATCTTATGATTTTTGATGAATGTATTTTATTTTTTCTTTATGTACACTGAGAGCATATGCCAAAAACAAATTCCTTGTGTGTCCATTCACACTTGGTCAATAAAGAATTCTATTCTATTCTATTCTATTCTATTCTATTCTATTCTATTCTATATTCTATTCTGTTCTATATTCTATTCTATTCTATTCTATTCTATTCTATTCTATTCTATTCTATTCTATTATTCTATTCTATTCTATTCTATTCTGTATTTTCTCTTCTATTCACTATTCTCTTCTATTACCTGTTCTAGTCTATTCCATTCCATTCTTCCCGATTCTATTCCAATCCATTCTTCATTCTATTCTATTCTATATTCTATATTCTATTCTATTCTGTATTTTCTCTTCTATTTCCTATTCTCTTCTCTTCTATTCCATTCCTTTCTTTCCTTATTCTATTCTATTCTATTCTATTCTATTCTATTCTATTCTGTATTTTCTCTTCTATTCACTATTCTATTACCTGTTCTAGTCTATTCCATTCCATTCTTCCCGATTCTATTCCAATCCATTCTTCATTCTATTCTATTCTATTCTATATTCTATTCTATTCTGTATTTTCTCTTCTATTTCCTATTCTCTTCTATTCCATTCCTTTCTTTTCTTATTTTATTCTATTCTATTCTACTCTCTACTCTACTTTGTTCTGCTCTGTTCTATTCTATTCCTTATTCTATTCTATATTCTATTCTATATTTTCTCTTCTATTCCCTATCCTCTTCTCTTCTGTTTCATTCCTTTCTTTCCTTATTCTATTCTATTCTATTCTATTCTATTCTATTCTATTCTATTCTATTCTATTCTATTCTAAACTTTTAAGAAGCGTGGGACTTCCACTCCCAGAATCCCCCCAGGCTTGGAGGCTGCTTTCACAGGCTGGGGCTTTGTATCTGTGGGGAGGTTTCTCATTCCATCCTGTCCTCCCTCCCCTCCCCCTTTGCAGGCAGGGATCGGGGCCTTCCTGGCCGCACTGAGTTCATGGTGGACCCTTCCTACGTTAACGTGCAAAACTTGGAAAAATTGCAGCCGGGCCTCCAGAACGCCACCTCCAACGGGAGCGTCCAGAGGGACCTTTTTGACATGAGTGAGTCGCGGAAGGGGGCGAGGGAGGGTCTGGCAGCCCCCTGCGCAGGTAGTCCTCGACTTGCAATGGTCCATTTAGTGACCGCCCGAAGTTATAAGTGCACTTATCTTCCAAAGGGCAGGCAAGGAATAAGGCATCGAAACCGATCAGGGAGAGATTCAACCTCGAAATAAAGGAGGAATTTTCTGACAGGGACAACAATCAACCCAGGGAACAGAAGTTGCCCTCAGAAGTTTTGGGAGCTTCCTCATTGGAGGCTTTCAAGACTGGACTGCCATCTGTCAGAAATGGTGTCGGGTCTCCTGCTTGGGCAGGGGGTTGGACTAGATGACCTACAAGGTCCCCTTCCAACTCTTCGTCATTCTGATTTTATGACTGTTTTCCACACTTAGGACTTTAGCAGCACCCCCGTGGTCACGCGATCCAAATTCAGACGACACTGGGCAACTGACTCGTATTTATGACGGTTGCAGTATCCCCCCCAGGGGGGGGGAGATCACGTTGATCCCCTTTTGCGACCGTCAGACCAGCCAAGTCAAGTGTAGGAACCAGATTCATTTAATAACCCGTGTCGCTAACGTTAACGACAGCGGTGTTTCCACTTTTAACAACTGGGGCAGGAGAGGTTGTAAAACGAGAGAGAGAGAGAGAAAAAAAAACCCACTGGTCTCACTTAGCGACAGAAATGTCAGGCTCCATTTTGGTCACAAGTCGAGAACTACCTGTAATAGACCGCTCCTAATGGCGGCTTTCATTCCCCCCCCCTTCCCCAGAGCCTTTTGAGGATGCCTTGCGGGCACCTCCCCCCCCCTACTCCTCCCTCCCACCCGCCAGCTACCATGGAGGAGCAACTCCGGCGAGAATCGTGGTACCACGGTCAGATGAGCCGCAAAGAATCGGAGAAGCTGTTGCAAGCCAACGGGGATTTCCTGGTGCGGGAAAGTACCACCACGCCGGGCCAGTATGTGCTCACCGGGTTGCAGGGTGGACACCCCAAGCACCTACTTCTCGTCGATCCGGAGGGAGTGGTAGGTGGGGGGTATTTTTTGGGGGGGGGGGAGAAGGGATTGTCCTGTTGAGGGGACCCCTGCCTGATGGAGAAAGAAAAGGGTGTGGGATATTGACCGCTGCCATTTCTCCGTCTAGAACTTCCTCTGTTTTGTCAGCAGATAAAATAGAAGGAAAAAAGAAAAAATGGTCAATTGAGGGAAGGAAAAAGAAAGGGGAGGGGAAGAAAACACAAGGGATTAAAGAAAAAAAAGGTGTTGACTCCCCACGCTTTTTAGCGCAGCACAAGATAACATTACAATCTCAACTTTTTTTATTTAGTTTACTTATTGTCACTGCACCTCGTGCCACAAAATCAAACACCCTCTTCGGTGCACATCGTGACCATGAAAATCAACACAAATACACATCCTTCACATTCTGTGCAACTGAGTTGAAAACCCCTGATACTGCTGTTAATATCGCACTACACAGTAGAATTCAACAGAGCTACTGCCCTGGAGTAGAAGCTGTTTTTCAGCCTATTTGTCCTTGTCTTTATCGTCCAGGTAATAGTTTAAAAAAAGGGTGCCCAGGATGAGATGGATCTTTGAGGATGTTTTGAACTTTCTTAAGGCAGCGGGAGCTCTAAAGCTCTTCCAAAGAGGGGAGAGGGCAACCCATGATCTTCTGGCCAATGATGTTAACCCTCTTGGAGCGCTTTCCTATCTGCCCCTGTGCAATTGGCAAACCACACACAGGTGCAGGAAGTTAAAATACTCTCTGGTGCAGCGGTAGAAGGTCACCAGCCGTTTTCCATTCAGTTGTTGTTTTCTGAGAAGTCTTCAGGTAGTATCATCTCTGCTGGGCCCTTTTGACCAGGTGCAATGTGAGCACCCCATGTCAGGTCCTCTTTTATGGTAACAAAAATTACCACAATGTTTTGTGCTGTGCTCACCACCCTCTGTAAAATGTCCTTCTATCCATGGCTGTCAAGCCAGCGTACCACACCTTCATGCAATCTGTGAGGACGCTTTCTATTGTGGAAATTTGTGTGTATATATATATATATGTTTCCCATCCAGGTTCGGACAAAGGATCATCGCTTTGAAAGCGTCAGCCATTTGATCAGCCACCACGTGGACAATCGGCTGCCTATCATCTCGGCCGGCAGCGAGTTGTGCCTACAGCAGCCCGTCGAGCGGAGACAGTGAGCTTGACAACCGGAGTCACATCACTACAAACGCCCTTCTAGCGGGGACTCCTTTCGTCTCTTTTTCTCCCCAGTCCTATGGACGTCTCCAACAGCTGCTAAAAACAGGCTGTCTCCTTTGCCAAAGCATTTTCTGGGGTCGAAGGGACTCGGATGAGCACCGAAACCCCATCATGCCCTCCCAGACCACCTCTCTCTACATCTTGCCACGGCCTGGCTTTCCCTGGTTGGGAGTGAAGCACCGCGTAGCCAACGTTCTAGTCCTCGGTGAGAGCGGTCCAGCCTCGGTTTTGTCGACGATGCTCAAGACAGAGCGTCCTTCTTGCCTTTGGACAACTTTTGTCTCCTCCACTTGACTGTTCAGAATGGACGGGCGATATTTCACGTGCCACGCAGCGCCTCGTTGTGTCTTCTGCCAGGCGCGACGGATGCCAAAGTCCCTGTGAAGGGTTTTATTTCGGGGAGGTTATTGCTCAGAAGCACAAAAAGGGGAAATAAAGGGCAATTCGTTTGGGTCTGGAAGGCAGAATCCTCTCTCTTTGCTGCCCACAGACCCCCGCTCCCACATTTTTATATATGTTCTGTGTGCCTTGAAACCTTTTTCAGGTCAGATTTTTATGCAAAATTCCTCTTGCTCTGGAGATTCTCACAAGGCTGCCTGTTTTTTTTAAGGGGGAAGGGGGCTGCAGGATGGAGAAAGGGGCAGTCGTTTCTCACTCGCTTCCTTCTGGATCCGTCAGGGATGCCTCATAATTTATCCCCTTCCTTTTTCTCCCCACTTGCAAAAATCTAGGCTAAGCACCCCTCTCTGGATTAAGGGATGTTTTCCTGAATTTTGGGATAGTTTCCAAGATGGTTCCAAAACTAAAGCAAGCCCCCCACCCCCAAAAAAACCTGAAAAGAGAAGGGGGAAAAAATGGGTTTGTCTTCCAGCACTGAGGCTGGATCCCTTCCGAGTTTCTTCTTGGGGTCTGTACATAAGTTTTGATAATTTGGTGTTGCATGTCTATTGTTATACTCGGAGGCCATTGTGTAGCTTTACTCTCTATCACTGTGCCTGTCCCTGCCACTATGCAGGACGCCTGAGCCCACCTCGGCCCATGCTCTCCACATCCTTTATACACACTTTGTATTGGTTTGATTTTCTCTCGAATATACCAAAGGAAATCAAATAGTTATTATTAAAGGTTGGTATTTCTTTAGCCTGTGGCTGCTGGGTGCCTCTTTTTTTTCCTCTCTGGGGAAGGAGAAAGAGAAAGAAGGAAAGGAAGGAAAGGAAGAGAGAAGAGGAAGGAAAGAGGAGAAAAATATTAGAAGAACAGAAAGAAGGAAAGGAAGAGAGAAGGGGAAGGAAAGAGGAGAAAAAGATTAGAAGAACAGAAAGAAAGAAAGAAAGAAAGAAAAGAGAAGGAGGAGGGAAGGGATAAATGAGGGAGGAAAACGGATACAAGGAAGAAAGGAGAAGGGGAAAGGAGAGGGAGAAGAAGGGAAAGAAGGAGAAAACAAAGATGGGAATGAAAAAGAAGTAAAAAAAAAGGAATGATGGGAGGAGAAACGATGGAAGAAAAAAGGGAAAGGAAAAAAAGGGAAGGAAGGAAGCAAAAATAAGAAAAGGAAGGAAAGAAGAGAAAGAAAGGAGGAAGGAAGGAAGAAAGAAAGAACCAGACTCAAAATGGTTGAATCTATGTTTATTTATTCCTGCCATGAGCTTCAAACTCAGCAACGTCATCAACACTGGACACAAAACAGCGCCGGTGAGTGACGTCAGCGCCGCTCTTGACGCCCCATCCGCCTTCTAAAAGGCGGGTTTTCCTCTCGAACCATAGAGAGGCGGGAGGCCGGCGCCCAGAACAGGCCGACGAGGGAAAGCCGCCTCCAAGAGGTCGCCCGCCACCGGAAGCGCGGCTTTTCTTTCTCTCCCCCCCCCTTCCCCCTTCCCCTCCCCTCTATCAGCTTCCGCTTCCGGCTCGCGTCGTGATGGCGCGGCCTGGGCCTCCGGGCCCTTCGTAGCCGCGTCGCCCTCCGCGCCCGCTCGCTTCTTATGGCGGCCCCTCACCCCGACAAGCTGGAGGGGGGAGTAGGCCTCGCTCCGCCTGCTCCGGGTCCGCCGCCTCCGCCGCTGCCTCCGCCTCCGGGAAGCCTCGCCACAGGCCCAGGCCGCAAGCAGGGCAAGGCCGGTAAGGGAGGAGCGGGGTGGGGTGTGTGGTTGCCATGGAGACAAGAGGCGGCGTTGCTAGGGAAACGGGTCCCGCCTGACTGGGGGTGGCGTGGGGAGGCGCCCTTGGCCCGGCAGGTGGAAATTCAACCGGGAAAGCCCTTTGTGGATGATGGGCATTGTGGTCCATCCCCTGGCAGGGAGCGCCCCCCCCCCTTTTGGCAAGGGCTTCTCCCTCCCATCATCCCCAGCCGGGCTGTCGCTGCTCATTGCCAAGGGGGGGGAGGTTAATCTCAAAATACCCCCAAACTGCCCCCTTCCCCCCTGCAACGCCACCCCTGCGAGGTAGGAAGTCTGGCCTGAAAGAGGGAGGAGGGCTTTGGGAGGCCTTTTGTTTGGGTTGCAATAGACAGGTCTTCCCCCCAAACCCCGGGGCTGTGGCAACTTGTCCCCCACCCCCGTGAAAAGCATCCCAATTGCTGCAGTGGGGCAGATTTTCACTCTTCACCCGCCTGACAACAGTCCTCACCGCAGTGTCTCAGGCCTGAGTTATGCTTATAGGGTGGGAGGGGAAGGAAGGAAGATGAGAGAGAAGGAAGGAAGGAATGAAAATAGACAATGGGAGAAAAGAAGGAAGGAAGATCATAGAGGAAAGGAAGGAAGGAAGATAGATGAGAGAGAAGGAAGGAATGAAAATAGACGATGGGAGAAAAGAAGGAAGGAAGATCATAGAGGAAAGGAAGGAAGGAAGATAGATGAGAGAGAAGGAAGGAAGGAAAATAGATGATGGGAGAAAAGGAAGGAAGGAAGGAAGATCATGGAAAGGAAGGAAGGAAGGAAGATAGATGAGAGAAGGAAGGAAGGAAGGAAAATAGACGATGGGAGAAAAGGAAGGAAGGAAGATCATAGAGGAAAGGAAGGAAGGAAGGAAGGAAGATAGATGAGAGAAGGAAGGAAGGAATGAAAATAGATGATGGGAGAAAAGGAAGGAAGGAAGGAAGATCATAGAGGAAAGGGAGGAAAGAAGGAAGGAAGATAGATGAGAGAGAAGGAAGGAAGGAATGAAAATAGACGATGGGAGAAAAGGAAGGAAGGAAGATCATAGAGGAAAGGAAAGGAAGGAAGGAAGGAAGGAAGGAAGGAAGATGAGAGAAGGAAGGAAGGAAGGAAAATAGATGGGAGAAAAGAAGGAAGGAAGGAAGATCATAGAGGAAAGGAAGGAAATAATGAAAGAAGGGAGGACATGGAAGATAATAAGGAAGGAAGAATGATGGATAATGGAAAGAAGGAAGATAAAGAAGGAAGATGAGAGGGAAGGAAGGAAGAACATAGAAGGAAAATAAGGAAGGAAATTGAGAGAGAAGGAAGTAAGGAGGAACATGGAAGATAAGGAAGGAAGGATGATTGATGGAAGGAAGAAAAAGAACATAGAAGGAAGAGAAGGAGAGAGAAGGAAGGAAAGAAGAACATAGAAGGAAGAGAAGGAAGCAAGATAAGAGAGAAGGAAGGAATGAAAAGAATGGATAAGGAAGAGGGTGGAAAGGAAAGAGGAGAGGAAGAGAGGAAGGAAGAAGAGAAAATGGAGAAAAGGAAAGGAGGGAGGCTAGGAGGAAGAGGAGGGAGGAAGGAAAGGAAAAGCGGATGAGGAGTTGGTGACAAGAAAAGAAGATGAAGGAAGGAAAGAGAGTGAGGGAAGGAAGGAAGAAAAAGTGGACGAGGAGTGCATGGAAAGAAGGAAAGAAAGGAGAAGACGAAGGAAGGAAGGAAGAAAGAGACAGTTGAAGAAAGAAAAAAAGGCACCCAATTACTATTCTCCTTCTCATCATCTCTACCACCTCCTCATATTGGCATCATTATCATGATTATTATTACTCCGTTGCTTTGCATGTACACAGAGAGCTTCCCCGTCTCTTGGCGTGATAGTGTAATAATCACAATTGGCCAAATACAAAAAGGGGGGAAAACACAGTCCTGATGCCTTTTGAAGAAAAGAAAAGAAAAAAAAGCACCTTTGAGACAAAACTCTCACCTGGATGGCTGAGAATCTCTATAGACCCCTTTTGCACCAATATTCTAAATTTCTCCTTTTCTGCCTTGGCCAGGTCTTCAAATGAAGAGTCCCGAGAAGAAACGTCGCAAGTCCAACACGCAGGTAACTTTTTTGGGGGGGGATGGAGGGGGTGTTTCACGTGCCCTGGTTTGAGACAGCCTTAGATCCTTCCTTCCTTCCGTAGCCCCCCCAACATGTATTTATAGATGCTTTTTTTTATAGATCCTTCCTTCCTTCCTTCCTTTTCTCCCATCGTCTATTTTCATTCCTTCCTTCCTTCTCTCTCATCTATCTTCCTTCCTTCCTTCCTTCCTTCCTTCCTTCCTTCCTTCCTTCCTTCCTTCCCTCTATTATCTTCCTTCCTTCCTTCCTTCCTTTTCTCCCATCGTCTATTTTCATTCCTTCCTTCCTTCTCTCTCATCTATCTTCCTTCCTTCCTTCCTTCCCTCTATTATCTTCCTTCCTTCCTTCCTTCCTTTTCTCCCATCGTCTATTTTCATTCCTTCCTTCCTTCTCTCTCATCTTTCCTTCCTTCCTTCCTTCCCTCTATTATCTTCCTTCCTTCCTTCCTTTTCTCCCATCGTCTATTTTCATTCCTTCCTTCCTTCTCTCTCATCTATCTTCCTTCCTTCCTTCCTTCCTTCCTTCCTTCCTTCCTTCCTTCCTTCCTTCCTTCCTTCCTTCCCTCTATTATCTTCCTTCCTTCCTTCCTTTTCTCCCATCGTCTATTTTCATTCCTTCCTTCCTTCTCTCTCATCTATCTTCCTTCCTTCCTTCCTTCCCTCTATGATCTTCCTTCCTTCCTTCCTTCTTTAAATAAAAAAATAAAATACGGCCCTTTAAAAGAATGGGCTTGAGCTTAACAACCGTTAATGAATGCAGAATTGCTTAACGGCCAACTTAACGATTCCCTTAATGACCACTGTTGTGAGGTCAGGTCTGGTCAAGGGGGGGGGCTCGAACTTATGACGGTAACACAGCTGGGAATCTTGTCATTCATTCATTGAGCTGAATTGAGGATTACCTGTCGGAGAACCTTGTAAGTGAGTTGAATCAGGATCCTGGGTTTAACTTGGACCCTTTCTGCCTGTTCTTTTCTCTCCCCCCCACCCCCCACCCCCAAATTTGGTACTTTCCAGATCTGTTGGCCTCCAGCGCCCCCTGCTGGAGGCTGCTATTGTTAAGGCAGCCTCTGGACGGGTCTAGAAATGCCGGTCTGCTTACCTGCCACCTCTTTCTTCTTGCAGGGCCCCTCCTACTCCCACCTCTCGGAGTTCGCCCCCTCCCACCCCGATGGTCGATCACCTGGTGGCCTCCAACCCTTCGAAGATGACTTTGCCATCCCCAAGGTCGGCTCCTCTTCCGCGCCCTTCCTCGGCAACCCCGGCCCCTTTGGGAACTTCCGCATGCAAGGGGCACTGGGCCCCCAGGTGCCGCCCAGCTACGGCGGGGGTCCCCAGGCCATGCGGAGGCAACCGCCCCCCTTTGGACCGAATCAGATGGGCCCGGCCTTCAACATGGGCCCCCAGAACCCAGCCTACGTCCAGCCTGGCGGGATGAGCTTCGGCGGTCAACCCTTCGGACAGCCGCTGGGACAGAACTTCAGCCCCCCTGGCGGGCAAATCCTGCAGGGGCCCATGGGGGCATTTGGGCCCATGATGTCGCCAACCATGGGGCAGCCCCCTCGTGGCGGGGACATGGGCCCTGGGCCATCCCTCAACGCTCCCGGGGGACCCCCGATGGCCCAGCGGTTCAGCCAGCCCACCAACCTCTTTGGACAGTCTCCGCTGCAGCGCCCCAACCCCAGCCTCTCCAGCTTGCCCCCTAATCCCAGCCCCTTCCCGGGCCCGACCCCGATTCCCCCGTCTGCCGAAGACGGCGGCGGCGGCGGCAGCAAGCCCCTCCACCCACCTCCCAACAGCTTCAACCAGGAGCAGCAGCACACCGGCTCACCGGTGGCCGTCAACGGCACCCAGCCGGCCTTCCCGCCCAACAGCACCGGCCCGAGCGGCCCCTCCGAGGGCAACCCCTTGCCCCCCACCAGCAAGGCGGGCGGCGGCTCCGGCCACCAGCCTCCTCCGGGCCTGGTCTACCCCTGCGGGGCTTGCCGCAGTGAAGTGAACGACGACCAGGACGCCATCCTGTGCGAGGCCTCGTGCCAGAAGTGGTTCCACCGGGAGTGCACGGGCATGACGGAGAACGCCTACGGGCTGCTGACCACCGAGGCCTCGGCCGTCTGGGCCTGCGACTTCTGCCTCAAGACCAAGGAGATTCAGTCCGTCTACATCCGGGAGAGCATGGGGCAGCTGGTGGCTGCCAACGACGGCTGAGGCCTCCCTCCCCTTCCCCGGCTGTCCTCGCCCAGGGGGCCGTCCGGTTTTACCACTACGAGACACTCCTGGCGGGGAGGGCGGGGGAGGGGGCACCGGATCCCATCCCTTGCCAGTAAAAGAACTGGAGGGTTCTGGCTGGCCGAGACGAGAGAGGTCAGCCCGTCTGGGCGTTGGTTTGTTTTTAAAGACGACACCCTCCCCCTCATGACCTCCAGGGTGGTTCCAGCCCTGACCTCCCCTTGGACTTGCTGGGCACACAGTTGGACTCCGGCGGAGGGACACAGAGGCACCCCCTGACCTGCATTTGATGCCTTCCTCCTCTCCAGAAGCGTCGCCGTCTGTCCCGTGTTTCTCTTTCCCGGCCCCACGGCGGTGTTTCGAACCGCAAAGCGCCCGGCTCGCCTTGAAAGATTGGCTGGACGACGACACAAAAAAGAGGGGGAGGGGGTTGTTTTCCCAGTCTCCTCCCCTCTTCCGTTCCTCCCCTCTGGCTCCATTCCAGCTTCGTTTGGTCACTCGGAGGTTCTCGCCGCCTTGTCCGGTTTCTTCATATCAATCCACCAATCCGATTAATATACCTCTATCTTTGGAGGGGGGTTTGCTGGCAGTCTGGCAAGAAGAGACACCCCCCTCCCCCCCCAAATCTTACAAGAGGGTCTGGGTGCTGTTTTGGAGCTTCCAAGCGTAAAAAGTTTGGAACCACCTGCTGCAATGACCGCCGTTGTCTTGAGAAAAGAAAAGGAAAAAAAAAAAAGGAAAAAACTTGACAAAAGGACGAACTGCAGCGTCCCTTTTTTTCCTCACAGGAAGTACTTTAAAACGAAAAAAAAAAAAAGTACTGACTTGGGACCTGTTTTTTTTTTATTTTATTATTATTATTATTATATTATTATGTTCGCCTTCCCGTAATATGTTTTTTTTTACTTTTGTTTTTTTTCTTTGGTCGCTGTGTCCGTTTTTCTTTCCGTCGGACTTGTTTTTGGTCAAGTGCTTAACGGATGTAACTTGGATCCTTCTTTTCTGCTGGACCTTCAACGGGGAGAGAACTGGGGAGGGGGAACAAAAGGAAAGGGGGGAGGAGGCAAAGCATAGCTGGATTCCTACACAACCCCTCCCCGGTGTTTTCATGTTGGCGAACATTAAAAACAAAATGAATTTCGTACCCATGTCTGCTCTCGTTAACGGAAAAGGCTCTCGCCTAGGTGGGCGGCGAGATTTCAGGTGTTTCACCTCCACCCTGATGTTTTTTGTGTGTCTTGTGAAACCCGCTCACTCCCACCCCTCAAAAGCGGAGAAAACGACAAGAAAAAGCGACGTCAGCTCAATTTGGGAGTAAAATCCCCGTGTAATGTTTGTGGTTGGACATAGTAAAGAAGCCAGTTTGGTCTGGCGGTTAGGACTACCAGGTTAAGAACCGGGAGACGGTGAGTTCGAGTTCTGACAGGGATGAAAGTTGGCTGGGTGACTTGAGGCCAATCACCAGGAGATGGTGAGTTCTAGTCCTGCCTTAAACACGAAAGCCAGCTACATGACTTTGAACCAATTGCCAGGTATAGGTGAGTTCTAGTCCTGCCTGAAGCACGAAAACTTGCTAGGTGACTGAACCAATCGCCAGGTGTAGGTGAGTTCTAGTCCTGCCTTAAGCACGAAAGCCAGCTGCATGACTTTGAACCAGTTACCAGGAGGAGGTGAGTTCTAGTGCTACCTTAAACGTGAAAGCTTGCTAGGTGACTGAACCAATCGCCAGGTGTAGGTGAATTCTAGTCCTGCCGTAAGCACGAAAGCCAGCTGGGTGGCTTAAGGCCAATCAACCCACCTCACAGGGTGGTTGTGGGAGAAAACAGGAAGGAACATGAGCAGTTTGCCACCTTGAATTATTTATTTAAAAAATAATATATAAAGGCAAGTTTAAAATCAGTAAATAAAATTAGAAAAAAACCTCTTTTCTACCCCACCCACCCCACTTTTTCCCCCCCTTAGTGGCTGTCAAGTGGCTCTCAAAACGCAGCTTTGATATCAAACCAGGGTCTCCAAACTTTTTTAAGACTTGTGGACTGGTTAGGGGATTCTGGGAGTTGAAGTTTACAAGTTTTCAAAGTTTCTGCCGCCTAGGGAGTTCTGGGAGTTGAAGTCCATGAGTCCCAAAGTTGCCAGGTTTGAAGAACCCACCCCGAATTAGGTGCCCTCATTATTCAGTTCTCTATATCAGTGCCACGAAAGGGAGGGAGGGAGGGAAGGAAATAAATTTTGGTCCAGGATATTCGGTCCAAAGAAAAAGAGAGCACGCTGTCCTGGCCTCTTGTTTTTGTCTTTTTTGAAAAGCACCCCGTGTTCCTGCGTTTGTCCTCCCTTGACGCCCTTCCGACAGATTTATGCCTTTCGTCCTGTCCTTCCTTCGGAGAAGGCGCCACCACCACCACCGAGCAACTGGTGCTCCGTGCCAGGGCGGCTGGGTTGCCAGAAGGGATTAAAAAGCGCCTGGCACCGGACTGGAGATGAGAGGTTTTCGTGCCGCTGGCCGGGGATGAGACGGATCCAAACAGAATGGAAAACAAATCCTGGATCCAACACAACAGTGGGGAGAAAATTGACTTTCTGGCAAGAAAGGGACCCCCCCATGTCTGAATCCGTGAGGGGAATTTTGATAGTTTCTTTGGCAAAACTTCCCCAAATCCCTAATTCGAATAGAATATAAAATAGAATAAATATTGGAATGAAGAATAGAATAAGGAATAGAATATAAAATAGAATAGAATAAATATTGGAATGAAGAACAGAATAAGGAATAGAATAGAATATAAAATAGAATAGAATAGAATGAATAAGGAATGAAAGAATAGAATATAGAATAGAATATAAAATAGAATAGAATAAATATTGGAATGAAGAATAGAATAAGGAATAGAATAGAATATAAAATAGAATAAATATTGGAATGAAGAATAGAATAAGGAATAGAATATAAAATAGAATAGAATAAATATTGGAATGAAGAATAGAATAAGGAATAGAATATAAAATAGAATAGAATAAATATTGGAATGAAGAATAGAATAAGGAATAGAATATAAAATAGAATAGCATAAATACTGGAATGAAGAATAGAATAGAATAAGGAATAGAATAGAATATAGAACAGAATATTGGAATGAAGAATAGAATAGAAATATATAGAAAAGAGTTATTTTATTGGCGAAGTGTGATTGGACACACAAGGAATTTGTCTTGATGCAAACCCTCTCAGTATACAAGGGGCTCTGGGAAATTTGAAGGCTGAGCTGCCTGACAGGGAAACCCTTCAGCTGCTGCTGTCTCTCTCCAGCTCTTTCCAGCTTAGTCATTCTTGAGACCCAACACCTTAATTCATTTTATTTTTAAAAATTGGAAGTTTCTGCCTCCTTTGGGACAAGGCTTCCGGCCTGTGTTTCTGCAGGGGGCGACCCCCCTCTTGGTCCCCCCACCCCTCAAACCCCTCCCCCTCCCTTTCCCCCCTAATTCTCTCAACTTTTTCCCAACTTTCAGAAAACTTTCCTAGCCCTTTTTCTCAGCCCCGCGTTTCCTATTGGCCGGCTGGCGCCGCGTCCTCTTCCCCCATTGGCTGCCGAGCTCTCTCCGTCCCGCCCGCCCCCCTCCCTCTTCCCTCCCCTCCCCGAGGAAGTTTCTGCCATGCAAAAAGTTGCCAAGCCGCGTCCGGATTTCCCCGAACTCGGCTCGGCGCAAGCGGGGCGGCGCCCCCTCCCCCCGCCCCGGATTAAGGTAAGCCGAGGGAGTGGGGTGCAAAAGGGAGGAACAAAGCCCCCCCTCACACTTAGAACCGTTCCGCCTCCACCCCCCTCTTTTTTTGTAGAGAAAGTCACTTTCCCACGCCTAGAATTGAAGTTTGGTCCAGCAGGGATGATGCGGAGGGAGAGGGGGGTGTTGCGGGGTTGCCATGGCAACCGTCCGGGGCGATGCTGCGGTTCCTGCATCCCGCGCGCTTCGGTGGAATCCCATCTTTTCACCCCCAGTTGCTTTTTTTCTTCTTTTCCCTCTTGCTCTGCTACTATTTTTATTTTGTTTGTTTGTTTTTTTCTCAGGCTGGAAAGTTTAAAGAGTTATTATTATTATTTTTCAGTTTAGTTTAATTAATTTGTTTCAGTTTACTTTCATTTGTTTCAGTTTAGTTTCATTTAGTTTCATTTCTTTCAGTTTAGTTTTGTTCAGCTTCGTTTTGTTCCTCCAGGGACATCCGATAGCTTTTTTACCCATCCTTGGCATCCGGAGCATTTGCAACAGGGGAGAGTCCGTCCCCCCCCCGTTTTCAGGGTGGGGTGGGGTTTTGCAAAGAGAGACATCCCCCCCCCCAACCACCCCATGTTTGCAAAGTGGCTTCCACTAAGAAACTCCTTTTAACTCTGAGATATCACCGCTTGGTGACGTTTCCCTTCCCCTTCTCTGCATTTCTCTGGACGTTTTCAAGTTCCTGCTGTAAACAAAGGCAGACGCTTTATTTAAAACTCTGGGTTTTCCTCCTGGCTTCCTGCCGCTTATTTGCATTTCCTTCCTTTCAAAGGCAGAGAATTTGTACCTTTTTTTTTCCTCCTCCCAGCATGATAGTTTCTTCCTAAGTGGACTTTGTAAGAAGCAAAAAAAAAGGCTGTTTAATCAGTAGGCTGGCAAGAAAACTGGGAAGCTAACAGGTTTTCTCCGAGGCATCACTCACCAAAGCTTATTTTATTTTAGTTTTTATTTTTAAAGTGTTAGTCGAAAAAGATGCTACCCTTGTTTTCTTCTGAAGTGGTGGCCTGGCTCTTCCCTTGATTGTATCTCTGGCTGTGAAAATAATAATAATATTGCAATAATCATGATTGCTCGGCAGGTAGGCACAGCAGAGAACTCTCCCCGCTGTTCCTTCGCTGCAAAGACTCTTGGAATCCAACTTTTTAAAAAGTTCTGGGAGCGGAAAAATCTCCCCCTCCCCTCTTCTTAACCACTGAGGGTCCTTTGCAAAAAGGCCATCCGAGCAAATTGTGCCAAAAAAACAACAACGCAGCTCTCAAAACAGCCTTGAGGGAAACCTAAGATCCCCGTGGTATAACAGAGTTGGAAGGGACCTTAGAGGTCTTCTAGTCCAACCCCCTGCTCAAGCAGGAGACCGTAGATCATTTCAGACAAATGGCTGTCCTTGTCTCTTCCTAAAAGCCCCCCCAGGGATGGAGGCAAGCAGTTCTACCCATTCATGGTCCTAACTTTCCATAAATTTCTCTTCAGTTCCAGGTCGCTTCTTTCCTCGATTCATTTCCATCCATGGCTTCTTCTTGTCCTGAATGCAAAATGTGGACCCCCCACCTCTCCTTCTCCAAACATGGCCCCCCTGGGCATAAAGCAGAATTAAGAATTACCAACAGGCCCTCAGCTCCAAGTTTATATTCCTTTATTACATTTTCAATGCAGAGTTGGTCTTTTCAGTGAGCCAGATCTTCCAGCCTGCCTGTTTATAACTATTTGCGCCTTAAAATATCCAGATTTTATTTATTTCCCCGCTGGGATTCTGGGTGGCCCTCTCTCTCTCTCTTTCTCTCTGTCTCTCCTCCCTGTTTTTCCTCCGTCTGCTCTGCTCAGCAAAGCCATTTCCACCTGCTAAGTTGCCTTCAGCAAAGCTAAAAATATATCACTTTCCTATTTTCCACCCCCCCCCTCTTCCCCTCCCAGCCTGCCTCTTGCTTCGACAGCTGTTTTTGGGAAGATAGAGGGTAAGAATTTCATAGCAGGCAGGCAGAGATTCCTGGCGAGAAACTAACTTTTTACTACGGGAGCTCCCATTTTGCTATCTTTTTCAGGGGTGGTCTTGCTTGTTTTTTTTCCCCCCTCCGGTTCCAAACTCAAACAGGTTTCTGAGTTGGTGGGTCACCTCTACCCTGACACACAACCACACAAGCGCTGCTCCTTGTAACTTTGGCCAGCTCTGCTTCCCAAAGGGTTGGATAACCCGCCTGCCTCTGGTGACCAGCATAATTTAGATTCTTGGCATTTTCTCTCTTGAATTAGAATAGCTCAGCCAGGATGGCATTCAAGAACACCCTAGTCTTTGGAGAGAGAGAGAGAAAAAAAATGGATGCTACAGAACAGAATGCCTCTTTTGGCTCCTGTGTGTGTGTGTGTGTGTGTGTGTGTGTGTGTGTATTTATTGGCTTGTTGTTGGAAATCATCCAGGTTGGCGCATTGGCTTTGAGGGGGGTCTAACTTCCCAAACTTGTGTAGGCTATTCTGGGGCACGGTGAGGCACGGAATTAAAACAAAACAAAAAAATTATTTTAAGTTTTTAATGTTTTATCTCGCTGCTTTGACTGCTCAGGAAGCCGCTTCGAGTCGCTTCTTGGCGGGATGAGGGGCACATCCGTTGAATAAATCAATAAAAATTACACTTAGCTGCTCGTTAATGCTTGAATTCTGCCCGCCAGAGATACTTTTATTCTTGCGTTATTATTATTTTTAATTAATATGCTGCCCGTCTCACTCTCCGGCTTTTCAGGCTGAGACAGGTGGCAAATGATTTTAAGCAAATAAGCAAACGAACAAACAAATTAATACATTCCAAAAGGGCCGTTTTGTTACCTATCTCTGTCATTCATTGTCTCATGGCAATAAATTTAAGCCACAGGACCTAAGGATTTCTATTTCCTCCTCCCCTCTTTTTTCCTTGTGTGCTGTTGCATTTATAACTTCTTTTTTTTTAAAGACATTAAAACACACTTTGTTGTTAGTTTCCCTGGAGAGCTTTTTAGCTAATGAACATCAGTGGAAGAAAGTTACTGGGGCCAAAAGGAAAACAATAATCTTTTATTCAATTTAATAAACTTTGGCCCACAATTCGAGCCACCTGGATCTGTGAAACTGAAGCTAATTTCCCAGTCAAATTTTTTTTCCCCTATACAATTTTGATCGCGCACCAGACGTCTGGAAGAATTTCTGGGTTTGCCCTTAAAGCTAAATTAGGAAGGATAACAACAGATTAGGGGCGATTTGATGCTAGATTTTGGGGGATCTCCCACTTTCAATTAAGGTCTGGAAAAAAAGACAATGGGGCAGGCATAAATACTAGGATTAATTTATTTTTGGTGGGGGGGAGATTGTGAAAAGAAAAAGTTTGTGCACAGGACACAAACATGTTTTTTATAAGCAGTCTGGAAAGGGTTTGTTTATAAAAGATTTATATTTGCAAAAGATTTCTTCAAAGAACAAGCTTTGAGCAAAATTGTCTTTTTAAATTATTGCAAGTAGGACTTTGGCAGATTTTTTTTTCCAGCTAATAAATGTTATTTTTTTAAAAAAAAAACAACATCTACTCAACTGCAGTTGGCTTCCTCACAGGCATTGTAGCTAGACGGTTTTAGGATTTTAATTGGGATGAGATGGAAAGGGAAGAGAAGAGGCTTTTAATCAACATTGTAAAACCTATGGGTTTTTTTTTATTTTTTGCAAACCTACCTACATCTACCTTCTCTTTGGTTCCACACCTCCTTAGTCTTTTTCACAGAGCTGTCTCTGGTGAGCTTTGGGCAAAACAAGTGAAAAAAAAAAACCCGATCCCATTAGAATGACAGAATAAGAGGGTTGGAAGGGACCTCGGAGGTCTTCTAGTCCAGCCCCCTGCTCAAGCTTTAGCATTTAATGCAGATGTCCAATTTCCTCTTAAAAAACCTCCAGTGATGGAGCACCCGCAGCTTCTGGAGGGAAACCATTCCATTGATTAATTCTTCTCGCTGTCTCCTTGGTTCTGAGTTGCTTCTTTCCTGAATTAGTTTCCATCCATTGCTTCTTGTCCTGCCTTTTGGTACTTTGGAGAATAATTTGACCCCCTCCTCTTCTTTGGGGCAGCCCCTCAAATCCTAGAAGATGCTATTGTGTCACCCCTGGTCCTTCTTTTCATGAAATTAGACACCCCCCATTCCTGCAACCGTTCTTCATATATTTTTTCCCTCCAGCCTCCTAATCCACTTGGTTTGCTTTTCTCTGCCCTCTTCCCTCCGATTCGGAAAAGAGCAACAAAAGATGATGATAATCTAGCAATGTGATGTTGGTTTAGGGCCAATTGGAAATCTACTCTGCCAGGACGTAGATAACCCCAAATCGTTACCTCTCATCTTTTTTTTTTTTTTCCTTCCTAACCTTTCCAGGTGGCTTTTTGAGCATTTCAGGGCATGAAAAAAGATGGCTGAACATTCAAATTCTCAGGAGCTGGAAAACAACAGCTGGGTGATCACAGGAGCAGAGGTGAGAACAATCCAGGAAGGTAGAAAAAGAGCTCCAGAGCATGTCCAGAAAGCTCTCACAATGGTTTCCTCATCCTTGCCGTTTACTGGCCTGATCGTAACCTAGTTCTTTTCTTTCTCTCTTTCTCTCTCTCTCTCTCTCTCTCTCTTTTTCTAGACTGCCCCTGTGGAAGATCTCAGCTTCG
This sequence comes from Notechis scutatus, assembly GCF_049901735.1. Taxonomy (NCBI): domain Eukaryota; kingdom Metazoa; phylum Chordata; class Lepidosauria; order Squamata; family Elapidae; genus Notechis; species Notechis scutatus. The sequence goes on from NC_142022.1 coordinate 8,844,720, forward strand.
AACCTTCTGAAGAAACCCAGTTAGAAGGCGAGTTAACCATGATTTAACATTGGAGGGGGTTGGGACACACGAAGAGAAGACGAGATTTTCCCCACGTCATTGTCCCAGACTTCCCCTTAAACTCTGCCCTGTCCTGCCACCCACATTTGCAAAACGTCGGCAGTGAAAATTTAATGTACTATATGGGTTAAAATGAAGAAAGAGGAATGTGAAAAGATTCTGGAGTTAAAATCAATCCATTGTGTGTGTGTGTGTGTGTTTTTTTTCCCCTCTCCAACAGCTTCTTCACACGAGAGCGAGCTTTTCGTGGACAGTGCAGACCTGGAAGAAGATAAATCAAAGGTTCAACTCTGAAATGGAGGGTCTGGGGTGGGTGGAGGGGTATTGTGTGTGTGTGTGAAGCCACAACTCTGTAGTTTTTGAAGACATGTTGAACAGCTCTTGGCGTGTTCGGGTCTTTTCCCGTGTAAGATCGAGAGCATCTTGGCAATGTTCCGACGAGGTTCCACTCGCCATCTTCAGGCTGGTGCTTTCGGCTTCGTGCTTGTGCGAGCGAAGCACAAAGCTTTGTACCCGTGAAAATCTATGAAATATATATATGTATGTATGTGTGTATGTATATGTATATATATATATACATACAGTATATATATATGCATTTGCATTATGCATGTATGCATTATGCATGCATTATGCATGTATGCATTATGCATGTATGTATGCATGTAATATATATATAGTGTGTATGTGTATGTATGTATGTATGTATCTATCTATCTTATCTATCTATCTATCTATCTAAAATAAAATAAAATACACAGCCACCCTTTCTTGCCAGTTATTTAACATTGTTTTTTTATCTGATTCAACTTTTCTTTCTTTCTTTCTTTCTTTCTTTCTTTCTTTCTTTCTTTCTTTCTTTCTTTCTTTCTTTCTTTCTTTCTTTCTTTCTTCTTTTCTTTTCTTTTCTTCTTCCTTCCTTCCTTCTTCTTTCTCTCTTTCTCTTTCTCTTTATTCCTTCCTTCCTCTCTTCCTTACTTTCAGTTTCTTCTCCTTCCCTTTCTTCTTCCCTTCCATTTCCCTTTTCTTCCCCCTTTTTCCTTTCCTTCCTTCCCTTCCCTTCATTTTCTTCTTCTTCCTTTCCTACCTTGCTTGCTTGCTTCCTTTCTTCTCTTCTAATTCCCATCCGCCTTCCTTCCTTCCTCCCTTCCTCCCTTCCTTCCTTCCCTTCCTTCCCATCTGAAGTGGGAATTTTGCAGGGCTGCTCTATACAGCCCTAGACAAAAAGATATAAGAAAAATAAACTTCTCAGTCGAGATTAAACTTCCAAACTTTTTCCCATCCAGAGCCAGGAGCCAGAAGGCGACCTGATTCCCACAGATCCTTCCAGCCGAGAATCTACTGTCTTATTGCTGGATGAAAAGAAGACAGAGGACAGCCTGCGGCCCGAGGAAGGATGCTTCCAGCTCCCACAATCACTCCCAACAGGTGACTTTACATTTATCAAAACAAAAACACAGGTAGTCCTTGACTTACAACAGTTTGTTTGGTGACCGTCCAACGTTACAACGGCATTGAAAAAAAAGGGACTTAACATGTGCGTTTCACACTTACAACCATTGCAGCGTCCCCCACAGTCACGCGGTCAAAATTCAGATGTTTTTGACCACTGGTTCACCTTTACGACGGTCGCAGAGTCACACAGTCGCCTTTTGAGACCTTCCGACAAGCCAGTCAAGGGGGAGGCGGGGGAGGGTAAGCTGGATTCGCTTAACGGCCGTGTTGCTAACGTAAAACCACTGCGGGGATTCATGTGACCACCGCCGTGAGAGAGGCCGTAAAACGAGAAGAAATTCGATTTTTGGTTTCCAGTTGTGGTCAAGGATTTTCCTGTAAATAAATGAAGGAAGGAAGGAAAGGAAAGGAAAGGAAAGGAAAGGAAAGGAAAGGAAAGGAAAGGAAAGGAAAGGAAAGGAAAGGAAAGAAAAAAAAAGAAAGAAAGAAGGGATGAAAGAAGGGATGAAAGAAAGAAAAAGGAAAGGAAAGAAAGAAAGGAAAGAAAAAGAAATGAAAGAAAGCAGGAAGAAAGGAAGGAAAGAAAGAAAGGGAAAAGAAAGGAAAGGAAGGAAAGAAAAGAAAGAAAAGGAAAGAAAGGAAAGAAAGGGAAGGAAGGAAGAAAAGGAAAGAAGGAAAGAAAAAGAAAGGAAGGAAAGAGAAAGAAAGGAAAGAAAAAGAAAGGAAAGGAAGGAAGAAAAGAAGGAAGGAAGGAAGGAAAGAAAAAAGAAAGACAGAAAGGAAGAAAAGAAAGGAAAGGAAGAAAAGAAAGGAAAGGAAAGAAAAAAGCAAAAGGAAAGGAAGGGAAGGAAGGAAGGAAGGAAGGAAGGAAGGAAGGAAGGAAGGAAGGAAGGAAGGAAAGCTGCCTTCTTGAACAGAGGAACAAAGGAACTTTTAAAAATAAATAAATCAATTATAATTTGATAATGACGGTGTTCTTCGATTGCCTGGCAGGTCTGGTTCGGTCGCCCAGGTGACCCTCTGGCCTCCCAGCCAGGTGTGTGAGCCTGGGCCTCTTTTCCACCTCACCCCCGTGCAGGTGCCCCCAAAGATGAGCTGAAGGTTTCTTCCGGCATCGGGAAGAGGTGGGGTCCCCTGAAGCCGACGTCGAGGGGCTGCGCCGACGGAAAGGCCGGGTCGACGTCCAGCAGGTGGGGCCGGAGCTGACCCACGACCAAGCTAAGGAAGCTCCGGAGGACGAGGACGATGGGCTTTCCAGGGTGAAGTGGCTGCTGGCCGTTTTAGCTGTTGTGGGTTTTGGAGTCTTGGCCACGTTGGGTAAGCAAGAACCACATTGGTGGGTGGGGGTATATTTTCTAAATTATCATCTGTCTGTCTATCTATCTATATCGTCCTATCTATATTATCTATCTATCTTATATCTGTCATCTGTCTGTTTATCTGTCTTTCTATAATCTGTCTTTATCATCTATCTTATATCTATCATCTGTTTATCTATCATCTATTTATCTATATCATCTATATCATATCTTATATGTATCATCTGTCTGTTTCTATCTATCATCTATCTATATCATCTATATCTTTTATATCGATCATCTAACTATCTATCTGTCTATCATCTATCTATCAATCATCCATCATCTATCTATCTAATCTGTCTATAACTGTCTATGTCATCTATCATCTATCCATCAAAATATCTGCCTGCCTGCCTGCCTACCTACCTACCTACCTACCTACCTATCTACAGTGCCTGCCTATCTATCTATCTATCTATCTATCTATCTATCTATCTATCTATCTATCTATCTATCTATCATCTGTCTATCTATTTATCCATCCTCTATCTATCTATCTATCTATCTATCTATCTATCTAGTGCCTGCCTGCCTACCTACCTGCCTACCTACCTACTTATCTATCATCTATCTATCTATCTATCTATCTGTTATCTGTCTGTTATCTGTCTGTCCGTCTGTCTGTCTGTCTGCCTCCTAAACCGTTCTTTGCCTCTCTCTCTCTACAGGGGTCTTCCTTGACAACGAGGACGGTGAGTTTGGGGCAAGGTTTTCATGCTTTTCCATACAGGTCCACCTTGACTTTTTTTTTTTAACCACAATTGAGAAGAGAGACTTTCCATTTGCTAAGGAAAGGTAATTAAGCCAGTCATGCATAATTTTAAAGCGAATCGCCACACTCAAGAGAATCGCACTCGTGTTCACCGAACACCTTCTGCAAAAACCAAAGAAAGGAAATCAGGTGTGGGCGTGGACGACCCCTATTTAAAAAAAAAAAAAAAAAAGCTGTAAAAAAAATTGGACTTTTCCCCTCCTCCCACCTTCAGGGGGCTTTGACATGCTGAACCTGGGGCTGAGTCCTGACAGAGAAGAGCCATATCCTGCCAATGGTGGACAGGTAAGGGAATTGACGGCGTTACAGGTGAGTCCCTGATCCAGAGCCTGGAAGAATGGATTCAAAACCCAGCGTGCTTCTTCTCCCTTCCCAGCTCCAGATCTTCCAGGCAGGGAGCTAGGAAAAGCTCAAACCGCCCTGCCCAATTTTTCTTTCTCCCCCTCCCTCCTTTCCCACCCCCACCCCAGGACTGGTCCCCCTCTCTGGGCTCAACGAAAGATGCTCCACTCCACGCAGGCAGAGAAAACCTTTCCGAGGATCCGAAGAGCTTGGATGCCATGGGAGTCTTGCTGGACAAATTAGCCAAGGAAAATCAAGATATCCGACTGATGCAGGCTGAGCTTCAGGTAATGGGGAAGGCAGGGGTCTTCACCCCGTTGGTGGGGCATTAAGAGATGCCTTTGTCAGGATTCCGGCCGTCACCCCAATGAAATCATGAGCCTTGAGCCAAACTTCCAAAACCAAATATTTTATGAGTTGACATCCTTTGTCAATGGGGAACCTGAGTTTGCAGCAGTTTGCTGAAAAGGCGCTGTGAAATTCAGGGAAGACTCACTTAATGGCCCCATTGGGAAGTTCCGCTTCCGATTGTGGTCATAAGTTGAAGACAATCTCGTATCCGTTTCCGTAGTTTTGGTTCTGGAATATGGCGATCCTTTTGCCTCTGTGAGTAGAGCCCAGGGCAGTTTTTAAACCTAAAAATAAAAATTTTTGATTAGAAATAGAAGGTACTTTTCGACCGCAAAGATCAGACGTCTTTGAGTGCAAAAAATAAGATCTTTGTGATTGTGAAAATTAAGAACTTTTGGATTGCAAAATTAAGGTTTCTTTTTGGGGGGAATTGCAAAAATCAAAAAGTTTTGACTGCAAAACGAAGACCGCTTTGACAGCAAAAATAAGATGCTTGGAAAAATAAGACCTTTTTGACTACAAAAATAAAACTTTTTTTGGGCCGCAAAAAAATGAAAACTTTTTGCCTGCAAAAATAAGACCTTTGTGATGGCAAAACTTAAGAACTTTCGGATTACAAAAATAAAAACGTTTGGACTGCAAGACTTAAACCTTTTTGACTGCAAAAGTAAGAGTTTTCTGATTGCAAAAGTAACCGGGTTTTGTTTTTTTTACTGAAAGAATAGGACCTTTTTAGCCTGCAAAAATAAAGATCTTTATGTTTGCAAAAAATAAAACCTTTGTTGATTGAAAAAAAAAAACAACTTTTGGGACTGCAAAAAATAAAACTTTTACGATTGCAAACAATAAGAAATTTTTGACTGCAAAAATGAAACCTTTTTTTTTTTTTACTGCAAAGAGTAAGAAATCTTTCCAAAAGTAAAACTGTTTGGACCGCGAACGTAAGATCTTGAGCAAAATTATTATTATTGTTTTTTTAACGGCTCGCTTCACAGGCCCAGAAAGAAGAACTGGAGACTTTGCTGCAGAGATCCCGAGACAAGAATTTGGCCGTCGATTCCCTGCAGCAGAATTTGGCTGCAGAAAACCAACGTTTGGCAGAGACCTTGAAGAAGGAGACGGCCGCCCTCTCGGCCGCCCAGGGCGAACTCCAGCTTCTCCGGGAAAAGGTCCGCAGGCTGGACACGCCGGGCGATGCCAAATCCCGCCAGCCTCCCGCCGGAGAAGACCCCGTCTCTTGCCGCCCGCCGGGCAAACTCGATTTTCAGGAGAAGGAGCTCCGTCGTCTACGTTCCTTGCTGGTTTCCGTCCGTCAGGATTTGGGAAAGCTGGTGCAAAAAGCTCCCCTGGAGGAATTGAAAAACCTGGAGCAGAGGCTGGGCAAGGAGCTAGACCTCAGGGAGGCCGGGAAAGAGAGCGGCAAAGCGACGAAGCAGGGCAAAGCGAAACCGTGGCAGAAGAAACACCAAGGGGAGGAGAGATTTCGGCACCAGGACGCCGGGGAGCCCAAAGTGGCCAACCAAAAGGGACCCCACCCTGCTAAGAAACACCAAACGAAGCCCCCAAAAGGAGGGGACCCCCAGCGGGGACCCCGCAAAGCCCGAAAACCCCAGGAATTGTGGGCGGCGCTGGCCAAGCATCCTTTCCCCGCCCCGCAAGGTTGTTCTGGGGTCACCGAATGCGCCCACCAGGAGGGTTTCTTGGCCCCCATTCAGAAGGCCCCCTTCCTCAAATTGGTGCAGAGTTACCTCTCCGGATTGGGCTGGGGTAGATATTCCGCCGAGCTGTTCCCAGTGCTGGAAGGTTTTTTCGACGGCGACGGGCTCTTCGCCCACGAGCGGCTCGGCTTCGCGGACTTTTTGGACAAAACCGAAGACGCCCTGGAAGAGCTGGCCCGCCATTTGGGGGTGAGCGAAGACGGGGTGGACGATTTCGAAGACGACATCCTGAAGCAGCTGGGGGTGGCCCCCAGGCGCAGGTGAGGAAGAGGAGGGAGGAGGAGGAGAGGGAGGGGGGACAGAAAGCGTTGCGGGCGAAAAAGAGCGGGGGAGACACCGTCGTATTTAGGGGAACCCCGCCTCCATGCCGATGGCTGAAAAAGGAAGCTTGCTTTGGGGACTTTTAAGTTCCTAGTCCTCAGGGCAGCTAGGCAAGCTTGAAATACCTAAAGTCTCATTCAAGGGGGAGCGGGGGAATTGATTCTGCTTTCGGCAAAAACGGGGTGCCTTTATTTCCCCGTTAAGAGGAAACCCCTCCCCTTTCCCCAATCTCATAAAAACAGTATAATTATCTCCCAAAGGCGCCTAGAATAAATACATTTGGACAATTTAATTCCAGAATTTGGATCGCCTCAGACAGGACCGGAAACTTTGCGTGCAGCAGGCGAGAGGTTGCTAAACTTGTTCCTCGCGATCTCTTAAAATCCCCTGGGGATCCCTTTTTTTCCTGTATATACATATATATGTTCATAAACATTTTGAATGCAGTATTTTTAGGGCATATCATTTACAGAAAAACAAAAAACAGAAAGCAATATTAACAACAACAATAATAACAATAATAATAATAATGTAACAATAGTTTTGACTAGATTTCTCTTATTCGCTTATTCATAATTCTGTTGGTTATATTGGCAGGTTCATAATTATAAAACCCTCTTTATATTTAATTCATACATCGCAATAATCTTTTCTTCGTCTCATTTCCACCTCTTAATCTCTAACCACTCGTAAAAGCTATTCCGTGTTAAGTAATATTTGGTGTCTCCTTTCTCCTTTATTTTTAATATCAACCTATCCATCTCTTAATATTTTCCGAATTATGCCCTCCTCCGATGGGGCGTTCTCCTTTTTCCAATCTCGTGCACATGCAAATCCTTGCTGCTGTCAATATTTTGCAAAACCAGATAGGTGGAGTGATAACCCTGGTCCCCTTTCCTTGCAGATCCACTCGGGGAGACGTCGCCAAAGAGCGGAGCCATCCTAAGAACCGGGCGTACGGTTAAGCCCTTCTTTTCGACCGGCGTGGCGAGGGTCGCGTGGACTTTGGTGGAAGCCTCAAGGGAAGAACCTCCTTAATTTCCTTGCCAAGTTTTTTGTGGGGGGGGGCTATTTCCCCCCTACCTTCTCTTCAAACTTTATATCCTATCTTATACATCCAGTGAGTTTATTAGCTGATGCCTCCGAGCTCTCCTTTCCTCGAACCACGTTTTGGGTGTTAAATATTGTCCCCTTTGACCCTGATTTCCCCCCCCACACACACACACACACACTTCCTGGGTGTAAAGTAATTCATATCCTCTAATGGGACACCTCCATAGCCCAGAGTCATCCATCATATTCTCCAATTAGAATTTAGCACGGCAGAAACTTCGGTCACCTAGTTACTATCTCTGAAAACATTTATGGAATGCACTTTCGGTTTGCAAGCTGTCGCACTGCTCCCCTCTCCCTTTCTGTTGGCAATTCTAAAAAAACCTGAGAAATATTTTATGAGTTGACGCTGATAGTTCTCGACTTACGACCACCGTTTCTGTCATTAAAGAGAGACATGAGTGAAGCGAGCTTTGTCCCGCTGTAGTCGTTAAGCGAATCCCCTTCGTGGGTAAGTTACTAACACCAGATGGTTATTCAGCCGGTTCAGACCGGTTGCGGCGAACCGGTTGCGCAAATATTGAGTAGACCACCACTGAGTAATCCGATTGGGCCTCAGTCTCTGAGCCTGGACTACTTCGCAGGGCTGTTGTGTGGCAAAGTCGGAATGTCCCAGCTCCTAACTTCGCTTCTTTGGAATTCTGCTCTGGAAAGAAGACCATGTCCGTCATATAATAAAGCATCTTGAGGGGTGGAGGAAGTAGATTCTTTCTCCGAGGCACAGTGGGTAAAATTGACATTGGTGGGATTCAGCCGGTTCGGACCGGTTCTACAGAACCGGCTGTGGAAATCTTGAGTCCGTCGGAGGACCGGCCAATCCCACCTCTGACTGGCCCCGCCAACCCCATCTTCTTCTCTGCCTCCCATTGAGTCCCAGCTGATCGACTGGGTCTCCTTTGGTTGCCCTGCCCGGGAGAACGGAGCTGGAAAGCAGGTTAGTGGGGTTGGGGAGGGAAGGGGGATTTTGCAGGATCCTTTGCCCTGCCACGCCCACCAAGCCACGCCCACTGGGTCTGATCGGCTGGGTGTTCTTTGGTTGCCCTGCATGGAAGAATGGAGCTGGAAAGCAGGTTAGTGGGGTTGGGGAGGGAAGGGGGATTTTGCAGGTTCCCGCTGTTGGACGTCGGCTTGCAAGCTGCCGAAAGGAGAGCGGCCGTATTTTTCTACCTCCCGCGTCTTTTCCCCATCTCTAGAATATGGACTACAATCCCCATCGCCATTCCCTTGGCTGTGCCTGATGGGGGCAGTGTTAAGTCCACCATTTCCACTCCAGGCCCACAGCTGGGAAAGAGCTTTTTTTGTCAATGGAAGATGCAGCCTAGAAAATGGCAGAGGGAGGGAGGGAGGGACGGAAGGAGAAAGAAAGAAAAGGAAGGAAGGCGGGAAAAAGGGAAGGAAGGGAATTTGTGTGGGAAAGGGAGGGAGGGAGGGAGGGAGGGAGGGGGAAAGAAGGAAAAAGGAAAGGAAGGAAGGAAGGAAGGAGAAAGGGAGAAAGAAAAGGAAGGAAGGAGCAGGAAAAGGAGAATGAAAGAGAAGGAAGGGAAGGAAGGAAAAAGAGTAGGAAGGAAGGAGAAAGGGGGAGGAGAAAGGGATGGAGAAAAGGAAGGAAGGAGAAAGAGAAAAGGAAGGGAGGAGGGAAAAAGGGAAGGGAGGAATTTGTGTGGGAAAGGGAGGGAGGGAGGGAGGGGGAAAGAAGGAAAAAGGAAAGGAAGGAAGGAAGGAAGGAAGGAAGGAAGGAAGGAAGGAAGGAGAAAGGGAGAAAGAAAAGGAAGGAAGGAGCAGGAAAAGGAGAATGAAAGAGAAGGAAGGGAAGGAAGGAAAAAGAGTAGGAAGGAAGGAGAAAGGGATGGAGAAAAGGAAGGAAGGAGAAAGAGAAAAGGAAGGGAGGAGGGAAAAAGGAAGGGAGGGAATTTGTGTGGGAAAGGGAGGGAAGAAAGGAAGGAGAAAGAAAAGGAAGGAGGGAATTTGTGTGGGAAAAGAGGGAGGGAGGGAGGGGGGAAAGAAGGAAAAGGGGAAGGAAGGAAGGAAGGAAGGAAGGAGAAAGGGAGAAAGAAAAGGAAGGAAGGAGCAGGAAAAGGAGAATGAAAGAAGGAAGGAAGGAAGGAAAAAGTAGGAAGGAAGGAGAAAGGGAGGAAGAAAAGGAAGGAAGGAAAAGAAGGAAGGAAGGAGAAAGGGAGAAAGAAAAGGAAGGAAAAAGAAAGAAGGAAGGAGAAAGGGAGGAAGAAAGAAAGGAAGGAAAAGAAGGAAGGAAGGAGAAAGGGAGAAAGAAAAGGAAGGAGAAAGGGAGGAAGGAAAGGAAGGAAAAGAAGGAAGGAAGGAGAAAGGGAGAAAGAAAAGGAAGGAAGGAGCAGGGAAGGAAGGAAGGAGAAAGAGAAGGAAGGAAGAGAAAGGAAAGAAACAAAAAGGAAAGAAAACTTGTTATGCCTATCTCCAGCGGGCAATGCATGTGGGCGTGTCTCCAAACCTCCGTGGGCGCGGCTAAGAAGAAGCCCCGCCCCTTTAGTTCCAGCTCTGCCCCGCCTCCTTCCGGCTAATCTCACTCTTCCTACGCTGCTGGGGTTGCTTCGATTCGTTGGGTCCTTTCTTCCTTCCCTTTCCACCCACCCCTCCGAAATGGTCGCGCCCTCTCTGCGCGCGACGGAGCCCGGCCCGTTTTCCAATTGGTGGCGAGGCGAGGGGAGGCGGGAGCACGCGGATGGAACGCTGGGGCCCGGGCGAGACCATCCGGCCGGGGCGGGGGTGCGGGGGAAAACTTGTTGCAGCTATGGCGCCGTGTCCGAAGGTGGTGCTGCTTTTCAGCGGGAAGCGAAAATCGGGCAAAGATTTCGTGGCCGAAGAAATCCAAAGCCGGTAAAATATATAGATTTATATAAAATTAAATTAAATTAAAAAAAAAAGAGGTGCATGTGCAAAAAAATAAAAAAAATAAAAAATATGGCTGGGGGGTGGGGAGCATCGCATTTAGGGAGGAAGGGGCGGGCCCTTTGCATGATGGACAGGGTGGGTGGGCTGCCTAGAAAGCCCCCAGCCCATGTGCCTTTGCAAGGCTGGCCCTGGTTTGGCAGCGCCCCTCCCCTTAATATTGCCCCCCCCTTGCAAATGCGTTCCCCCCAGACTTTGCACGCGTGTCTGCTAGGCATGCAGACGTGCACCCGGCACGCGACTGCCCAAAGCATCAGTGCAGCATGGTGGTCCAACACGGGAGGCTTTTAAGAAAAGATTGGGCAGCCGTTTGTCTGAAATGGGATAGGGTCTCCTGCTTTAGCAGGGGGCTGGATTAGATGACCTCCGAGATCCCTTCCAACTGTTATTCTGTCCCTTTCCTTCCTTCCTTTCCTTCTTTCCTTCTTTTCCTTCCTTCCTTCCTTTCCTTCCTTCCTTCCTTCCTTTCCTTCTTTTCCTTCCTTTCCTTCCTCCCTTTCCTTCCTTCCTTCCTCCCTTTCCTTCCTTCCTCCCTTCCTTTCCTCCCTTTCCTTCCTTCCTTCCTTCCTTCCTTCCTTCCTTCCTTCCTTCCTCCTTCCTCCTTTCCTTCTTTTCCTTCCTTCCTCCCTTTCCTTCCTTCCTTCCTTCCTTCCTTCCTTCCTTCCTTCCTTCCTTCCTTTCCTCCTTTTCCTTCTTTCTTTCTTTTCCTTCCTTCCTTCCTTCCTCCTCCCTCCCTCCCTCCCTCCCTCCTTCCTTCCTTCCTTCCTTCCTTCCTTCCTTCTCCCATCACGGGAGATTTTAAAGAAGTGACTGGACAGCTATTTGTCTGAACAGGTACAGGGTCTCCTGCCTGATTAGGGGGCTGGACTGGATGACCTCCGAGGTCCCTTCCAACTCTGTCATTCGGTTCTATTCTGTTCTAAAAATCCCCAAAGCAAAGCAAAAAAAAAAAAAGGTGGGGAGGGAAAGAGCCTGAAAAAAATTGGGGGGCTTTGTCCTGGAGCAACATCACCCCCCTTTGTCCAACCCCTTTAAATTAAATTTAAAAATCCAGATTAGATTAGATTCGATCTTGATTCAATCTCAACTCCGGCAGATCTAAATTTTAATATAGAATACAGGTTTTGTTCTTTAGTTGTAATCTATAGATATGTTCATTGGTGGTTGGAGGAGGGGGGAATTCAATACCTTAATTGGGCCCTGGTGGATATAAATTTGTGTGGTAAACTACTCTTGCCTCTGGAAGCTCTACCGTGCTCTTTCTTAGCTAAACAGGGCAGAAAACACACACATCTCCATGGGAAATTGGACTGAATGGCTCCCAACTTCCAGCATCTTCCCAGAGTTTGGAGGTCCTTCGGCCTCTGTTTTTTCGGGCATCGTGAGGTAGACTGCTGCTGGCTAGAGAGGCTCTCTACTGAACCTGTTGACTTCTGACCTCCTTTTTTTGTGTGTGTTTTTGCTGGCAGGTTGGGGCTGGATGTTTGCACCATTCTCCGCTTATCCGGGCCTTTGAAAGAGCAGTATGCAAAGGTAAATTTGGTTTAAATCTGATTTATTGTGCCTTTTTAAAAGAAAACTATTGGGGGGGGGTAGATTCTGGATTTATTTGAGCATGACCCATAGGTAATTCAATTTAAAACTTTTTTTTTTTGTTATCTGGGGTTTTTTGGGGGGAGCTGGAATCTGATTTTATTTGAGCAGGAAACACTGATTAAAGAAGTAATTTAGTTTAAAACAGTTGCTTGGTTTTGGGGGGGAAGTAGAATCTGCAAAATTCTATATATAACAGTTGAGCTAAGCCACGCCCAGGCTCCTTGCTGTCTCCTTGCTCACACAGCAAATACTCTTTCAGTTTCCAAACAGCCCTCAACTTTCTCACACAATGGTAGGACGCTAGCCAGATGAATACCGATGGAGGCTGGTAGGCAGAAGCAGAATTTTTCCCCCCCTTATTTTCCTCCCCAAAACCTAAGCCCGACCATAGCGAAACACAGGTTTCCAGCTCGTTCTCGATATATTTAAAAATAATAGAATTAAAGGGACATTTGTGCGCCCTGGAATGGAACCATTTGTCTGTTCTCAATTTTAAGGATTTTTTTTTTCATGTGGCAATGAGTTCCGCAGGTGAATTAGCACCTTTTTTTTTTTTTTTTTTGGAATTTTAGGAAGTTGAATGTGGAGAATTGCAGAGGAAATGTTGGGGTTTTCTTGCACGCAGGAACACGGCCTGGATTTCCAGCGGCTTTTAGACGCCACCGATTACAAGGAGCTGTACCGCGAAGACATGATCCGTTGGGGGGAAGAACGACGGCAGAGCGATCCCGGTTTCTTTTGCCGCATTGTGGTGGAAGGCGTGACGCAACCCATCTGGGTAAGGCCGGGCTGAATATACAGGTGGTCTTGAATTTACAGCCACAATGGAGCCCAATGTTTTAACTAATGTTAAAGATCTTGGGATTAACATAATTCCTAGCGTTGAAATAAACCAGAGTGGTTTGGACTAAGCGTGTGCTTAATTACGACCTTGGGAAGCCTTGGTTGGAACAGGGTTCTGTCCCTTTAAGAGGTGTTTATATAAAGGCAGCCATTAGAGGGCCTGTCCTTTCTCCTTGTGTCCCGTATTCGTTGCAGAGTTCTCTGTGTTAAGAAGTTTAATCGCTTGTAAAGTATTTTGCTACCACGTTTATTTCTGTATATGTCTTGTAGATAAACCACGGTTAAATATCTAAGCCTCTGTGGGCTGTATTTGGCTCCTGGCTTGTCTCATAAAGAGTAGTCACGCTGCAAACGCTCTGACAACTAAGCAAGGCAATTTTTAAGCCCCCATTCTACGACCTTCCCTGCGACCGTCGTTAAGTGAATTCACGGCAACTTAGTCCCCCCGGTCATTCAGTGAGCCCATTTTCGCCATTGAGAAAGGTCACACAAAAAAAGGGGGGGGGAAATCATTTGACACCCACCGGGAGGAATGCCGCGACTGTCGTAAATACGAGCCAGCAGCCAAGCGTCTTGAATTTTGATCGTGGGCGTGTTGCGACAGTCATAAGTGTGAGAACATCCTTTTTCAGTGTCGTAACTATCTTGGTCCTGGGTTGGGCAAACGGGGCCGATCAGTTTAAAAGAATGAGGGAGGAGCAGATGGCCAGAATTTGAACTCAAGTCCCCAAGAGATTATATATTTTTTGCTTTTGCTTCTCTTCCTTTCTCTCTCCTTGCCAACGCAGATCGTGAGCGACACCCGCCGATCCTCGGACGTGGAATGGTTCCGTGACGTCTACGGGGACCTGGTTCAAGTCGTGCGGGTGATTGCCACGGAGGAGACCCGGAGAAGGCGGAACTGGGTGTTCGTGACAGGTAAAATGAGGTGGTCTGATTTGTGTCCAGGTGTACACGGAAGGACGGATAAAGCTGCTCTGTTCCGGTGTGGCTAGTGTAGAATCTGAAAATCAGAATATAGAATAGAATAGCATAGAATAGCATATAGAATAATATTGGAGAATAGAATAGAATAGAATAGAATAGAATAGAATAGAATAGAATAGAATAGAATAGAATAATATTGGAGAATAGAATAGAATATTGGAGAATAGAATAGAATAGAATTAGAACATAATATTGAATAATATTGGAGAATAGAATAGAATATAGAATAATATTGGAGAATAGAATAGAATATAGAATATAGAATAATATTGGAGAATAGAATAGAATATAGAATAATATTGGAGAATAGAATAGAATATAGAATAATATTGGAGAATAGAATAGAATATTGGAGAATAGAATAGAATAGAATATAGAATAATATTGGAGAATAGAATAGAATATAGAATAATATTGGAGAATAGAATAGAATAGAATATAGAATAATACTGGAGAATAGAATATAGAATAATATTGGAGAATAGAATAGAATAGAGAATAGGGAAGAGAAGAGAAAATAGAGTAGAAGAGAGAAGCGAAGAGAGAATAGAATAGAATTAAAATTAATTAGAATTAGAATATAGTTAGAATAAGAATAGAAGGCTATATTCGGCCAAGGGACACCCAAGAAATTTGTCTTCGGTGCACAATTTCTCAGTGTGGGAGTTGTACATAAATGAGTTTCTGGGGTATTTATTGAATACGTTAAGGCGTTATATGAGTCTTCAAGTCCCCAAATCTTCATTTTGGTGGATCCTAAGTTTCTAGCCCTTAAGAAACTCAGGAGGCCAGTGGAGGCCAACTTCTTCCAATGGGTTACCTCTGTGTGTGTGTGTGTGCATGCACATTTGTAAAAGCCACCGGGTTTTCAGTTTGACTGGATCAATTTGACTCGAAGTTCTGACGTTCAAACCTTTTTTTTTTTCCCCTCCTGTCTCTTTTCTCCGCTCCCCAGGAATTGACGACGCTGAATCCGAGTGCGGATTAGACCAAGGCATCTCCTACGACTGGGTGATCACCAACGACGGAGACCAGCTGTCCTTGGATGCCCAGCTGGAGAAATTGCTCCAGTTTATCCAGACCAAACTTTAGGAACCAACTGGGTTTCCCGGTCTCTCTCTCTCTCTCTCTCTCTTTCTCACTCTCCCCCCTTCCGTAGCTCTGTTGGGGAGGGCACGAAGGGGGAAGGGGGGCTCGGCTGAAGGACCAAAGAGGGGTGAAGGCGTCACAAGAGGAGGTCCTTCCCAAAACAGAAGACAACCCCCCCTCCCTCCCCAAGCCAGAAACGATCCCGTTAAACTTTGCTGTACAGCTTCCTTCCTGGAATGGAGACTCCGTTCCAGAAAGTGCCATAATCCAGTGCCGGTTTTTCTTCTTAATGTGTTTTTTTCCCCCTCCATCGCAACAAGGCCTCCTGCTTTTACCACCCCGCAGGTCACTCTGGGAGGAAGATTAAATGCCCACCTTTCTATAGGTCTCGATTCCTCCTTCCTCTCCCCTGTTGGTGGAAGGGATGACGGGGGTCCTTGTTCTTCCCTGTCCCCCCCCCCCCACTTTGAGATGGGGACAGTACCGCTTCCTGCCACCAGGGGGCAGAGCAAGACCTGCTTTTTCTCTCCCCCCAAAACAACAAAAAACACCTGATTTTAGTTCTCCTGGAGGTGGGATTTCTACCCTTTTTTTTCTCCTGATTTGATCCGTGGGCGGAAAAAAGAAAGAATCCCATTGGTGGAGGAACCCCCCCAGGACGGTGGGGAGGAAAATCCCATTTTTCCCACTCGAGATAAAATAAATTTATTCCCAATTTATGGTCCTTTGTGGTTAGGAAAACCCACTGGGGGTCCCCAAACAGGTGGGGAAACCACATTGTCGTGCCTTATTCTCGAAAAACGCTCTCCGCCTGGTTTTCCTCCTCCTTTTCTCTTCGCTTCGTTCCTTCGTTCCTCCCCAAATCCTCCTCACCCCCTTGGCCCATGGCAGAATGCCAATTTCTCCTCCAGCAAATGTTCTTCTGCCATATGGGGAGGGACGGGGGGATTTCCTTCCAGAAAACGGGGAGGGAGAGACCCTCCCCCAAAAAAATTGCATTGGGATGAGAGCGAAGCGCATTGAAAGCAGCCTCTGAAATGCACCTGGAAGGTGCGTTTTTTGCAGCCCTCCCCGAGTTTAATCCCCCTCCTCCTTGGCTTCATTCCGCTCCGGTGCTGGGGGGGGTGGGAGGGGATTAAAATAAGTTGGCCACTAAGCAGATCGGCTCCCGGGAAGGTGCGCAAACCGAATTTGCAAAAAAAAAAAGGTGAGGAGTTCTGCAAGGCTGTTGCATTTTGGGGGAGGGGGCTGTTTTCAGCCTGGACTCCCCTCCTCCCGCCTTCTGAATGGGAAATGCTCTCCCAGCTGTTTGCAAGACCCTCCCCAATTTCCTGCCTCTGTTGCTGTGTGTATACCCCGTTTAAGGCATCGCGTATGAATTGCTAATATTAACGAGAACTGCATTTTCTCTTCGCCTATTGGGTAGGGAGGCGGTGGCAACGCTCCAATAAAGCCCATTGATTGGTTTAAAGCCCCCTGCCTCTTTTTTTTATTGGCCCTTCTGGGGTCCAATCCAGGTGAGGGATGCGAGCAGGGCAGCCACTAAAAGGGGGAGGATGGAAAAGCAAGGATTTTCCCAGGTTGTATGAATGTGTTTGTTTCTATTTCCTATATATCGAACTAGCTGGATATCCATGTGCTTCGCTAGGAAACTATGTGGTGCGGCTTAGTTTTCTGGGAGGGAAAATAAGGGGGCAGAAAATTCTGCCTCTGCCTACCAGTATCCATCGGTATTCATCCGGCTAGCATCCTCTCAGTGTGTGAAAGAGTTGAGGGCTGTTTGGAAATTGAAAGAGTATTAGCTGTGCGAGCAAGAAGGAGACAGCAAGGAGCCTGGGCGTGGCTTAGCTCAACTGTTCTGTACTAAAGCTGCTTGGTGCTCTGAAACAACCTCCTCTGCTTGTGTTTTGCATTTGGAAGAGATTTCTTTTCAGGTGGGGAGGGGGAGTAGAACTCCTTAGCATCAGAGCGTGTTAATAATTAATAATAATAATAATAATAATTAATAATTAATAATAATAATAATATAGGAAATACTAATGCTCTTGATGGTCATTTGGAAAAATCCTTTCTTCCTGAGCACCTAGAAGCCAAGAGGAACCTACGTGCCAAATTTCAAGTTTGTAGGCTTTACGGTTCCGGAGATTTTGTGATGATGCATTTCGCTTTATATATACAGATAAACAAAGAGTTGGAAGGGACCTTGGAGGTCATCTAGCCCAACCCCCTGCTAGAGCAGGAGAGAGTCTATCCCAACTAATAGCTTCTACCTAGGATCGAACTCACAGCCTCCTGATGGTGAGGCGAGAACTCCACCTCCAGTTACTGGTCCTATCCAGCACATGAGGGGTGAGCCATTAAGAGGAAGGGGGCAGTGTCTTTCTGTCTTCTAGACCCCCCCACACACACACACCTCTTTTGGCCTGTTCCACAAGGATTCCTTGGAAAGCAGCCAAGTTATAAAGACAGGAGTTAACAACGGTTCATTTAGTGATGAAAGTCGCCACTGGCACGAGGGACGTGGGACCGTTTTTCACGCTATTTGATTTTTTTCACACGATTTCGGTGTTTCCTTGGATGCAACCTAGGCTGGCCGTGGCTTCATCCCTTCTGCCACCTGGATGGAGTGTGTGGGTCACACCTGGGCAAGGTTGGCAGTGGGTGTGCATACGGCAAGGCCATTGCACAGCCACAGGTGTCCAGCCAGGTGTTCCCAAGGCAGACCGAAGCAGATATTTCTCCTGCCCGTCATATCTATCTATCTATCTATCTATCTATCTATCTATCTATCTATCTATCTATCTATCACCTGCCTATATCTATCTATATCTATCTACCTACCTACATATCTATCATTCATCTATCATCTATCTACCTCTATCTATCATTCATCTCTCAACCTTTCTCACACACATACACGCATCTATCATTCTCATCTATATCATCTATCTACCTACCTACATATCTATCATTCTCTGTATCATCTATCTATCATCTATCTCATCTACCTCCCTCTCTCTCTCTCTCTCTATCATCTATCATTCTCTCATCTCTCATCTACCTCTCTCTCACACACACACACATACACGCATCTATCATTCTCATCTATGTATGTATGTATGTGTATCCATCCATCCATCCATCCATCCATCCATCCATCCATCCATCCATCTATCTATCTATCTATCTATCTATCTATCTATCTATCTATCTATCTATCTATCTATCATCACTGCCTGCCTACCTGCCTGCCTACCTACCTACATACATACATACATACATACATCAATTTTTGACAGTTGGCACCGACTCCAGAAACCATTCCATCCTCCCAGCTGGCGGCTGATGGGAGTTGGAGGCCGCAGCTGCTGGTGAGGAGTGGGAAGGGTTTAAAAAAGGGGGGAGGGTGAGCCCCCAAATGGGCTAGATGAGCTCTTCCAGATGTTAGGGCGGCTGACTTCCCGATGTAACGTGGATGCATTTTTTGGGGTGTGCACGGACCGCTCCCCCTCCTCTTCCTCCATAGACGTCGGGAATCGGCCATCCAACCGGGAAAGGCTTCTCCAAGCAGCATCACCACCTGTTGTTTCGCCCACCTGCCGGCCAGCCTTTCCACGCCTCCCGGAGGCGGGCGGGGCTGGGCGGGTCCTTTTCCCCGGCCGAATGAATGAAGCAGACCCCCGTTGTCCTTTGCGGGGAGGGGGGGCGCGCGCAAAAGCGGAGCACGAATCCCGTGGCGCTGGCGGCGGAGAGCGCACAGGCGCAGTCCCGGCGGGCGGCTTCGAGGAGGGGGCTCCTCTTCCACCCACCCACCCCTAGAAGGAGGAGGGGAAGGAGGAGGAGGAGAGGGGGCTCGTGATGTCACCCCCTCACCTCCCGGGCCAACCAATGAGCGCGATCCCAAGGCAAGGGGGGCTTGGCCGGCCGGCGCGTTCGTGTGCCAGGCTTCCCAGTCGCGCCCGCTGGCAGCTCGGCTGCAGCCGCCGCCGCTGCCGGTGCTGCCACCCGCCCCAGCCCCCAGGCTGGGCAAGGCGCGCGGGTGGGGGTGGGCGCCGGCTTGGATGCCCCTGCGCTGGGGCGGGCAGCGCGCTGAGCCGGGCCAGGGCCAGGGCCGGGCAGAGGAAGAGGAGGAGGAGGAAGAAGAAGAAGAAGGAGAAGAAAGAGAAGAGGAGGAGGAGGATGGAGCCCCCGCGCCCTTCCTCGACCCGGGAGGGGGCGAGCCGGCCGCGCCCCCAGCCTGGCACCCACCCCGGCTCCTTTGGCACCGATGCCACCGATGCCCCCGGCCTCCGGGGGTCCCTTGCGGGCTCCCCGGCGGTGGCCGCCCTCCGCCCGGCTTCTCGCCACGGCAGCCAGCCCAACGTCAGCGGCGAGCCCGGTTGGGCGGCTCCGGGCCACTCGCCCAGCTCCAGCGGCGGCGGCGGAGGAGGAGGAGGAGGGACGGCCAAGCACCGCCAAGCCGCCAGCCCCTTGGCGCACCGCCGGGACAGCAACCCTTCACCGAGATCGCCATGAGCTCGTGCAAGTACAGCGGCGGCGTCATGAAGCCGCTCAGCCGGCTCAGCGCTTCCCGTCGGAACCTGCTCGACGCCAGCGGACCGGTTGCCGGCACCGCTTCGGGTCCGGAGCCCGGAGGAGAAGCTCAACCTTTGCAACTCTTGGCGTCCGGGCCGCCCCCGCCGGAGATCGTCATCTCCCGGGAAGACAACCACTCCCCGGCGGGGCTGTTGCAAGCCAACACGGGCGGGGGTCCCGGGGCCAAACAGCAGCAGCAACCCCCTTCCTCTTCTTCCACCGGGTCGGCTCCGGCCGGCGGCGCCCCAGGCCGCCCTTCGCCAAGGTGCCCAAGCGCAAGAACCAGAACATCGGCTACCGCCTGGGCCACCGGCGCGCCCTCTTCGAGAAGCGCAAGCGGCTCAGCGATTACGCGCTCATCTTCGGCATGTTTGGCATCGTGGTGATGGTCATCGAGACGGAGCTCTCCTGGGGCTTGTACTCCAAGGTAGGGGCGGGGGTGGTGGGCAGAGTCCGGGGTGGGTGGGTGGGAGGCTTCGACTCGCCAAAGAGGAGACCCCCGAGCGCGCCCCGCTTGGATAAAGGCGCCTGGTTGCTTGGAGTGGAACTGGACCCTCGGTGGGTTTGGCCCCCTCCTCTTCTTCCTCTTCCCCACACCTCTTTGCGAAGTTGAGACAGGGTGGGGGTGGGGGTCGCTCGGGAGGGGGTTGCAGACACTTGGTGGGGTTCCCCAAAACTCACCCGCTTGGGGAGGGGGCTTGAATCCGGCTGGGTTTGGCCCTCCTCTTCCTCCTCTTCCCCGCACCTCTTTGCGAAGTTGAGAGAGGGGGACTGAGGTCACTTGGGAGGGGCGGCCCAACCATCCAGGGGCTCCCAAAGTGCACCCCCCTTGGATAAGGTGCCTGGCTGCTTGGAGTGGAACTGGACCCTCGTGGGTTTGGCCCCTCCTCTTCCCCACATTTCTTTCCAAAGTTGAGAGGGAGATGAGGGGGTCACTGGAGGAGGGGACCCCCTTGGATAAGGGGACTGGCCGCTTGGGGAGGGGCTTGAATCTGGCTGGGTTTGGCCCTCCTCTTCCTCCTCTTCCCCGCACCTCTTTGCGAAGTTGAGACAGGGATTGGGGGTCGCTGGGAGGGGCTTGCAGACACTTGGTGGGGTTCCCCAAAACTCACCCCATTTGGATAGGGGGCTGGCTGCTTAGTTAGGGGCTTAAACCTCGGTGTTGGGGGGGTTGGTCCTCCTCTTCCCCATATCACTTTCCAAAGTTGAGATGGAGATGGGGGTGTCCGCTGGGAGTGCTGTAGACACTTGGTGGGGTTCCCCAAAGCTCACCCCCGCTTGTTGGATAGGGGGCTGGCTGCTTGGGGAGGGGGCTTGAATTTGGGTGGGTTTGGCCCCCTCCTCTTCCCCACATTTCTTTCCAAAGTTGAGAGGGAGATGGGGGGTCGTTGGGAGAGGGGAGTGTTGTAGACACTTGGTGGGGTTCCCCAAAACTCACCCAGCTTGTTGGATAGTTGGATAGGGGGCTGGCTGCTTGGGGAGGGGCTTGAATTTGGGTGGGTTTGGGCCCCTCCTCTTCCCCACGTTTCTTTCCAAAGTTGAGAGGGAGATGGGGGTCGTTGGGAGAGGGGGCTGTTGCAGACACTTGGTGGGGTTCCCCAAAACTCACCCCATTTGGATAGGGGGATGGCTGCTTGGTTAGGGGGCTTGAACCTGGGTGGGTTTGGCCCTCCTTTTCTTCCTCTTCCCCAGACCTCTTTCCAAAGTTGCGAGGGGGACTGAGGTCACTTGGGAGGGCAGGCCAACCCCCTCGGGGAGGGGGTGTCCCCAAAATGTGCCCCTCTTGGATAGAAGGGCTGGCTGCTTAGGGAAGCAACCTTAACACGAGTGGGCCTCATTTCTCCTCTTCCCCATACTTCTTCTCCAAGTAGGGAGCGGTCTGGAGGTCAGTGTGTGTGTGTGGGGGGGTGTTAACCAGTGGGGGGGGTGTCCCCAAAGCACACCCCCTATTCTAAGTACCTGTTGCAGGTATTTAAAGAGAGGGGTCTGTCTGCTGGGGGAAGGGGCCTCAATTTTTGGAGTCCAACTCCTCTTCTCCCCATGACTCTTTCTGGATGGGGTGGGGGCAGAGCCAAGCATGGCCCCCCCTTTGCTCCCCTCTCAAAGGAAGGAGACAGGCAGGAAGGAAGGAAGGAAGGAAGGAAGGAAGGAAGGAAGGAAGGAAGGAAGGAAGGAAGGAAGGAAGGAAAGGAGGGCAGGAATTCATCTGGATTGATAGCAAAAGATTGCTCAGTCTGTGACCAGGAAACAAACACCAAGGCCTGGAAATCAATCAATATTTTCCCCACCGGCAATCGGACGAAGAAAAATTAATGTTTTCTAATAGTTTCCTCTGGAGTTTCTCAACCTGGCAACTTTTAAGCTGTGTGGACTTCAACTCCCAGAATTCCCTGGCCAGCCTGAACCATTGGCTGACACCTTATAACGCCACCTGACTTCTAATCTAAATTTTCTTCCTTGTCAGTTTAACTTGCTATTTCTTCTCCTGCCAACTGGGGACAAGGTAGATGACTGGCCTATGATTTCTTATCTTAGGATCAACCCT
>NC_142022.1:8871769-8891769 GCF_049901735.1 Notechis scutatus
GCAGGGGAGGTCCAAAGGCCTGGTTCAAGTCTCATTTTTTGTTTTTTGTTTTTAAATTTGAGATTGTACAGAGAGGTTCATTCTTCACTTGGGAGATGATTTTTTTTTTTAAAGCATTATATTCCTCTTGGGGTCCCTTAGGGGTCATCAAGATGGGCTCAGATTAAGTGATTGGCCAGTCTTTGCTTAAGGTTTTTTTTAAATATTATTATTATTATTATTATTATTATTATTATTATTATTATTATTATTATTATTATTATTATTATTATTATTATTATTATTATTATTATTATTATTTTGGCAAAACCACATTTTCTGACCGGACGGCGTATGAATCGGCAAAGAGAATTATCCAGCTGGAAGAAGGGAGGGAGGGAGGGATAGACAGCCAGGCAGACGGTGATCGATACAGAGATGATAGATAATAAAGCAGTGTCATTTACAGCAGTGTCCCTCAACCCTGACAGCTGTCAGAGGTATGTATAGATTTCGACTGGCAGAATTCCCCAGGCAGCTTTGGTCATAAAGTGAGGACTAAGTATAGACCAGAACAGTGTCTCCTTTGATGCCTGGGGGATTCTGAGAGCTGATCCACACATGTAAAAGCTGTCAAGATTTAGAGATATATCAGAGAGAGAGGTGGAGGCAGTGGGGTGAGGTGATAGATAAGGGAGTTGATGGATGGGTAAATAGATGTTTGGATAGATAGGCAGACAGGCAGGCAGACACAAGGGAAGGCTGGGAGAGAGAGGGAGGGAAGGAGAGAAGAAAAGAAAGAGGGAAGGCAGGAAGGGAATAGCTAGATAAACCGATGAGGGAGGGAAGGAAGGAAGGAAATAGCTAGATAAACAGGGAAGGGAAGGAGTGGGGAGGGGGAAAGGGAAGAGAAGGAAAGGAGGAAAGGAAAGGCCCCCACCCTCCCTCTCTCATCCCTTCCCTCCCTTCCCTCCTATTTTGTCTTCCTTTCTCTCTCTTTCTCCTTCCGTCTCTTTTCCTTCCTTCCTCTCTCTCTGTCTCTGTCTCTCTCTTTCTTTTTTCTTTCTCTCTCTGTCTCTTGGAGACTTGGTCCTATCACCAGCCCCTCAGTCCAAGGGAAGAAGGATTTCTCAACCTGGGGGACACCCCCTTCCCCCCCCACACACTCCCCAAACCCTGGGGAGATCCATTGGCTCTGTAGCACCACCAACATCCCGCCGCTGTGGGTCTCCATGGTTACGGGAGCATCCTTTGAGTGTGGCTGACTTTCATTCTCAAGGCATCTAAAGCCAATCTGGGTTTCATTGTAGGTTTTCGCTCCTGGTTGGATTCGGTTGAAAAAGAAGGGAGGGGATTCCGCCAGTAGTCCTCCAGACCTTCCTTCCTTCCTTCCTTCCTTCCTTCCTTCCTTCCTTCCTTCCTTCCTTCCTTCCTTCCTTCCTTCCTTCCTTCTATATATATATATATATTTCTATTATTTCCCTCCCCTTTTCTTCCTCCCTCTTCCCTTTCTCTCTTCCTTCTTTCCTTCCCTCCTTCCTTTAATACCTCCTTTTCTTCCCTTATTCCTTTCCTTCCTTCATTTCCTCCTCTATTTTTGTTCCCTCCCTCCTTTCTTCTTTCCTTCCTTCCTTCTTCCCTCCTTCCCTCCTTCCCTTTAATTTCCTTTTCTTTCAATTTTTCCTTCTTTCCTTCCCTCCTTCCCCTCCCTTCTTCCCTTCCTTCTCATTTCCTCCTTTCTATTCTTCCTTCATTCCTCCCTCCCTTCTTCCCTCCCTTCTCTCCCTCCTTCTCTCCTTAATTTCCTTTTCTTTCAATTTTTCCTTCCTTCCCTCCTTCCCCTTCCTTCTTCCCTTCTTTCCTTCCTTCCTTCTTCCCTCCCTCCCTCCTTTCTTCCCTCCTTCCCTTTAATTTCCTTTTCTTTCCATTTTTCCTTCCTTCCTTCCCTCCTTCCCCTTCCTTATTCCCTTCCTTCTCATTTCCTCCTTTCTATTCTTCCTTCATTCCTCCCTCCCTTCTTCCTTCTTCTCTCCTTAATTTCCTTTTCTTTCAATTTTTCCTTCCTTCCCTCCTTCCCCTCCCTTCTTCCCTCCTTTCTCTCCCTCCTTCTCTCCTTAATTTCCTTTTCTTTCAATTTTTCCTTCCTTCCCTCCTTCCCCTTCCTTCTTCCCTTCCTTCTCATTTCCTCCTATTTCTTCTTTTTCCTTCATTCCTCCCTCCATCCCTCCCTGTTAGTATCAGCAAACACCAATCTGTTGCATTGGACTTAAGCCGGCACCGCTAATATCGGGGGAGGGTCTGCTTCCTCATGGGAGGGGGCAGCCCCCCTTGCCCTCCCTCCTTGTGGCCACTGAGAGATGCGTCCAGCTCAGCTGAAAGACCAGCTGCCCAAAAGCAGACATTTCTCTGTGTTCAAGACTTAAATCTTCACACCGTTGTCCTGTGGAACTTCTGGGTGACCTCTGGCTGCACGGATTTATCCTGCTCCTCTAGAGAAGAGGTCCAGATGCTTTCAGACATGCCAGGAAAAAAATCCCAGCTAGATGATGATGATGCAGGAATTGGAGGCAGATTCAGGGTGGAAGACATCCAGGCCAATAAATTGTGCAATAAATTCGGTGTGCGCCAGGAAAAAAAAACCCCAAACAAAACAGAATTTTGTGGGTAAACACATACAACCCTGAAAAATTGTGGTAAAAAGGCTGATGAATATGTGCAAAGCGAAGAATCTTTCTGAATCTAGCAACATCTGGCTTGTTTGAATGTTGCAACATCTGTCCCAGCCAAATGTCTATTTGGACAACTAGAAATTAGTCTCTTGTCCCAGAAGGGAAACATCTGGCTGAACCTGGCCTTAAATGTTGAGCGGAGAAAGTTGATAAAAGGGTTGAAAAGCAACTTTTTAAAAGGAGAATTCGGCTGCCCCGGTTATCTTTGCACAGAAAAATTCTGGGTTTGTTTTTTTTCTCCCCCTCTTCTTAGTTGGCTCATTTAGAGAAGTGGGGGGGGCACAGTTATTTTATTGATAATTATGTGCTGCATGTCCCTACTCAAACCCCTCTTTCATTTTTTTTGGAAAAAGTTTTTTTATTTTTATAACAAAAACAACGAATAAAACCATTTTCAGTTATACAGTGTGTCGGCTGGGTACGTACCTTGTGTACATAATAATGTTTGTATACATTTCTTATTGAACTGACATTCATCTTGCAACCTATTCAACGTTATATATCCTAGTGTATCGTTATTACAGTGTCATTAAATGTCTTGCTTCATTTTCCAACTATCCTTAAAAACAGATCCCAACTCTTACTAGGTTATATTCATATTATAGCCTGTTCAGCATTGTCTATCATAGTATATCATTATTACAGTATTTACAGTAGTTAGTTTCTTGCTTTATTTTCCCACCATCCATAGAAAAGATCCCAAATCTTACAATCCTCCCTTTCTTCTTGTTCTCTAATTGCTAGTGTTAACCTACTCATTTCTGCATATTCCAATATTTGTTTTAATCACCTCCTCCTCCATTGGAACTTTCTCATTTTTCCACTTTTGAGCAGATACAGTGCTAGCTGCTGTTAATGCATGTATAATCAAATACGTTATTTCTTTGCTATAGTTCTCAGGCAAAATCCCCAATAAAAATATCTCAGGCTTTAAGTCTGTATGTGGTTTTATCATCTTTTCCAACCATGTGTGTATTCTAGTCCAATATCTTTTAGCTTCAAATCCCTCTTTCATTTCCTATTTCAAAGAGGGTCTTATTCTCCAAAATCATCAAAAAACAAAACAACAGGAAACAGACTATTCTTGGGCTGGCCTATTGATTAGCCTGGGGTTGTTGTTGTTTTTTTGCTGGCAAGTAAAGAAATGATAGATAGATAGATAGATAGATAGATAGATAGATACATAGATAGACAGACAGACAGACAGACAGACAGACAGATAGACATATGGACAGGAAGGCAGGCAGGCAGGAAGGCAGGCAGGCAGGCAGGATAGGTAGGTAGGTAGGAAGGTAGGTAGGTAGGTAGATAGATAGATAGATAGATAGATAGATAGATAGATAGATAGATAGATAGATAGATAGATAGATAGATAGATAGATAGATAGATAGGCAGGCAGGCAGGCAGGCAGGCAGGCAGGCAGGCAGGCACGATAGGTAGGTAGGTAGGTAGGTAGGTAGGCAGGCAGGCAGACAGACAGACAGACAGACAGACAGACAAAGATATATAGATAAGATAGATATAGATACACACACACACACACACACGTATGTATATGTGTATATATAAAGGGTCAGAGCATGTAGAATCCTTTTTTTTTTCCTAACGCCGTCGCGACTCTAAACGTAAGTCGAAGGCCTGGCCTGTAAGGGAAGATGGGGAAAGCGAGCCGTGTGTGTGTGTGTGTGTGTGTGTGTGTGTGTGTGTGTGTGTTTCTTGAGGACTAGGAACTTGGCTCTGAATCGCTTTTGTTTCTTTTTTTTTTCCCCTTCCTCCTCCTTTCCCCTCGCTCAGCTCTTCGTGATCGACAACGGGGCCGACGACTGGCGGATCGCCATGACTTACGAGCGCATCCTGTACATCACTTTGGAAATGCTGGTTTGCGCCGTGCACCCCATCCCGGGCGAGTATAAGTTTTTTTGGACCGCCCGCCTGGCTTTCTCCTACACGCCGTCCCGCGCCGAGGCCGACGTGGACATCATCCTCTCCATTCCCATGTTCCTCCGCCTCTATCTCATCGCCCGCGTCATGCTCCTGCACAGCAAGCTCTTCACCGACGCCTCGTCCCGCAGCATCGGCGCCCTGAACAAGATCAATTTCAACACCCGCTTTGTCATGAAGACACTCATGACCATCTGCCCCGGCACGGTGCTCCTGGTCTTCAGCATCTCCCTCTGGATCATCGCCGCCTGGACCGTGAGGGTTTGCGAGAGGTGAGTTTCTCCCAGGGCGAGTGGCGGCCTTGGCCGGCAGCTGGCAGGGGTGGGATTCCAATTTTTTTTAAAGAACCGGTTCTGTGGGCGTGGCTTAGGGGGTGGGGGCATGGCTTGGGCGTCATGTGGTTGACTGGGTGTGGCCAACTCAATATCACTCACATCGAGGCACGCATTCCTCCTTATTTCCAGGTTGAATCTCTCCTGGTTCAGTTTCCATCCATTATTCCCTGTCTGGCCTTCGGGTGCTTTGGAAAATAGCTTGAACCCCCTTCCTCCTCTCTCGGGGCAGCCCCTCAAATATTGGAAGGCTGCTCTCCTGTCTCCCTGGTCCTTCTCTTCCCTAGACTAGCCAGGCCCAGTTCCTACAACCATTCCTCATTCTTCCCCGACTCTATCTATCTATCTATCTATCTATCTATCTATCTATCTATCTATCTATCATCTATCTGTCTATCTATCTATCCATCTATCTATCTATCTATCTATCCCTATCTACCTCTATCTATCTATCCCTATCTACCTCTATCTATCTATCTATCTATCAATCATCTATCTATCTATCTATCTATCTATCTATCTATCTATCTATCTATCTATCTATCTATCTCTATCTATCATCTATTTGCCCATCCATCATCTATACTTCTATCTATATATTGAATGTTTCTATATCTATCAGCGTACCTATCTACCTACCTACCTACCTACCTACCTACCTACCTACCTATCTGTTTCTATATCTATCTATCTATCTATCTATCTATCTATCTATCTATCTATCTATCTATCTATCTATCTATCTATCTATCTATCATCTATCTGCCCACCCATCATCTATGCTTCTATCTATATATTGAGTCTGTTTCTATATCTATCAATGCACCTACCTATCTATCTATGTCTGTCTGTCTGTCTGTCTATCTATCAGGCCATCCATCCATCATTATCTATGTATCTAATGTGTTTGTATCACTAATCTATTTATTTCTCTCTCCCTCCCTCCCTACGTATCTATCTAATCAACCTGCCTGCCCGCCCATCCGTCCGTCCGTCCATCCATCCATCCATCCATCCATCCATCCATCTGCTTGCCTATCTTTCTGTCTGTTTGTCAGTTTGTCTGTCTGTCTGCCTGCCTCCTTGCCTACTTATCATCTATCCATATCATTTATATACTGTTTCATGTATACCTCTATCATCTATCTTTTTGTTTACATAACTACAAACACACACACACACACACACACACACACTGGCAAACCCACATATATCATCCATCCCTCCAAATATCGGCTTCTACATCTTCTAAAATTGACCCGAGTTGCTACCTTCCCTTCCAATTCTGCCACTCAGCTGGTAGAAGAAGGAGAGAAGGGAAAGGAAAAAAAACAAGAAATAAGAGTTGTGGGCTGAATGTGAAAACACACACACTCAGAGAGAGAGAGAGAGAGAGAAAGAGAGAGGTTTTCCTTCTTTTTTTTTCTCATCTCCCTTCCCGCTGGGCCTGTCTTATCCGGGAACATTCAAGCTGGTGTGCTGAAAAAGCAGCCTGTGTGACACTTTGACACACACGCACAAACACACACACACAACCCGCAGGTTCTTTTCACCGCCTTTCTTTTCTTGAAGACGTGCTAGTGAGAGTGCCAGGAGAGGCAACATCCACATGGGGTGTAGGCAGGACTCCCTAACAACCAAGGAATGGAAACCCAGCTCCGTGTGCAAAATTAGCCAAGGAAAATGTGTGTGTGTGTGTGTGTG
The DNA here is from genome assembly GCF_049901735.1 of Notechis scutatus. Taxonomy (NCBI): domain Eukaryota; kingdom Metazoa; phylum Chordata; class Lepidosauria; order Squamata; family Elapidae; genus Notechis; species Notechis scutatus. Next base: position 8,878,456 of record NC_142022.1, read on the forward strand.
TGTGTGTGTGTGTGTGTGTGTGTGTAGGGGTCAATGGGACGTCGATGGCTTTCTGCAAAGTTTCCTTTTTCTTTGAAACCTGTTCTGCCTGGTTTATTGTGTATGTGTGTGTGTGTGGTGTGCACAGCACACCGCAGCATTGCTCCTGGGTGTGAATAGATGGGAAAGGCCGTGTGGGTGGGTGCGTGGGTGTGTTTGTGTCTGTCACACATCCGGTTGCTTTTTACACGTTCTACACTTCTGTCTGGGATTCTTGTAAGTGTGAAAATGGTTGAGAGTTGGGCTATCCCGAAAGGAGGAAAAAATAATAATGAAAAAAAAAGAGAGACCTTTTTAAAAAAATGTTTTTGTCTAGTTTGGTTTTTTGCCTCTGTTTTGTTTTATTTTATTGTTTCTTCTAGTTGTGGGGGAATTCTGGGAGTTGGAGTTTATCCAGCTTTAAAGCAGGCTGGCTGGAGAATCCTGGGAGTTAAAAATCCACCCCTCGTAAATCATACTGGCTGAGGAATTCTGGGAGTTGAAGTCCATCCCTTTAAAGCAGACTGGCTGGGGAATTCTGGTAATTGAAGTTTATCCATCTTTAAATAATCTGGCTGGGGAATTCTGGGAGTTAAAATCCATCCCTCTTAAAGGGGATGAATTCTTCGTTAACATCTCATGATTGAGTAAATCTTTGTTATCCAGGCCAGGAAATTCTGATTTTAACTCCTCCTGGCTCACACATGTTGGCCCGCAGAAGCCAAGATCTAATCTTGCCTCTGAAAAAAATAAATAAAAATCAATTATAGATCTGTGCAATGCATAATCAAGCTGTTTTTCAGGGCCCTGCAAAGAATTCTAACCGATATCTAACCTTTCCTCTTGGCTGAAGAAAGAGAGAAAGAGAAAGATCAATAGTCATTAACCAGGCTCACAAACCCAGCAACGGAGAGAAAATGGAGGGTATTAATCCCAAAGGATGGGAGTTGGGGACTTTCAGAAAAATTCCCAAATAAATGAGATTATCTTCATTTCAAGGGCTTTGGTGTTATACGTGGAAGTGTAAAAAACGGTGTGTGTGTGAAAATAGGCCTGTTCTTAGACAGATGTTGTGATGTTGAGAGACAATTAACCTGAGTTGTCTAAATTAGTAAACATCCTTGGGATTTTTCACTTGGGGTTTAGTGAATGGCAGAATCCCAGAATCCCCCAGCCGTTTTAAGACGGGTGGACTTCCACTCCCAAAATTCCCCTGCCAGCATCCTTTAAGAGGGGTGAGGACTTCAACTCTCAGAATTCCCCAGATCAGCATGCTTTAAAATATATATGGACTTCAGCTCCCAGAATTCCACAGCAAGAAATGTGGATTTCAAGTCCCAGAATCCCCCAAAGCAGCCTACTTTAAGATGCATGGACTTCAATTCCCAGAATTCCACAAACTAGTATGCTTTAAGACATTTGGACTCCAACTCCCAGAATTCCCCCAAACCAGCATGCCTTAAGAGGGATGACTTCAACTCCCAGAATTCCCCAAACCAGCATGCTTTAAGAGGGATGACTTCAACTCCCAGAATTCCCCAAACCAGCATGCTTTAAGATGTATGGACTTCAACTCCCAGAATTCCACAGAAGGAAATCTGGACTTCAACTCCCAGAATTCTCCAGCCAGCCTGCTTTAAGAGGCATGGATTTCAACTCCCAGAATTCCACTGCAATAAAATATGGACTTCAAATTCCAGAATTCCCCAAACCAGCATGCTTTAAGGTATATGGACTTCAACTCCCAGAATTCCACAGCCAGAATAACTAGCTGGGGAATTTTGGGAGTTGAAGTCCACTCTCCTCCAGTTGCCTGAGCTTGAGATACGCCGCTCCGGAGTGGTTCCAGCTGGGTCCAAATAGTCCACGAACATCGTTTTGGTGCCTCCTGATGGTGGCTGTGTCATTTCACCCCCAGCAACCTGCATTTCTTCGGCAGGTATCACGACCAACAGGATGTGACCAGCAACTTCCTGGGTGCCATGTGGCTGATTTCCATCACCTTCCTCTCCATTGGTTACGGAGACATGGTCCCTCACACCTACTGTGGGAAAGGCGTCTGTCTGCTTACGGGGATCATGGTAAGGCTCACGGGGGAAAAAAAATCTGCTTTTTCAAAAAGATAAATTGCACGCATTTGTGGGCATCCTATTTCCTCGATCTTTTGGCCCTCCCAATTTTACAGTGCAAAGCGATTGTGGACGTGTTGTGGAAAATATATATATATATATAGGGAGTCCTCAATGTATGACCACCCTTGAGCCCAAAGTTTCTGTGGCTAAGCGAGAGAGTGAAGGTTGCCCCATTTTAACGACGTGTCTTGCCACGATAGTTTAAGGGAGTCGCTGCATTTGTTCAACTAGCAAGACGGTTGTTCAGTTGACTTGGCTCGTCAGAAGGTCGCAAAAGGGGACTTTATAGATTGGACACACCATGTCAGTGGCCATTGATGGGTTCCGTCAATGGCCATTGACTCATCATGTCAATGGCTATTGACACATCATGTCAACGTCAATGACTGTTGGCCCATGTCAATGGCCATTGACTCATGTCAATGGCTATTGACCCATCATGTCAATGTCAATGACTATTGGCCCATCATGTCAACGTCAATGACTACTGAGCCATATCAATGTCTATTGACTCATGTCAATGGCCATTGACCCATCATGTCAATGTCAATGACTGTTGGCCCATATCAATGGCCATCGACTCATGTCAATGGCTATTGAGCCATATCAATGGCCATTGACTCATGTCAATGGCTATTGACACATCATGTCAACATCAATGACTGTTGGCTCATATCAATGGCCATCGACTCATGTCAATGGCTATTGAGCCATATCAATGTCTATTGACTCATGTCATGGTCATTGATCCATCATGTCAACATCAATGATCATATCAATGGCCATTGATGTGTCCTGTCAATGGCCGTTGGCCCATCATGTCACTGATTATTGACATATGTCAATGGCCATTGATTCATTATGTCAATGGCTATTGACTCCTATCAATATCAATTACCATTGACTCATCATGTCAGTGTCAATGACTCATCATATCAGCGGCCATTGGTGTGTGTTGTCCACAGTCATTGGCCCATCGTATCAATGGCTGTTGAATATTTAAAAAGAAACCGATCCCCCTCTCTTATTTTTTTGTCCTGCTCCCGCATAACTCTGCTTTATCTCCTTTTTTTTCCCCCCTAGCCATTCTAGCTCGATAATTGCATTTAATACCAAATCACCTTAGCCTCCGGTTGCTAGGGAGACCACGAAGGTCAAAAGCCTGTTTTTGAAAGGGGAGGGGCAGAATCAAACCTTCAAACGAGAGGAGGGGGGTGAAATGCACTTTCAATTGCCTGGCACAGCCATGCTGGCAGGAGCTCTTGAGTTGGCCACTTCATGCTACAAACTGCAGCTCCTTCGGCTTCAAGACAAGGCCGCGTTGCTTAGCCACAAAGCAAAAACAAAAACAGCCCCCCCCCCCAAATAGCTTGGCTTTAGGAGGCTCTCCAGGAATCCTTGCAAAGAAAAAAAAAGCCTTCCCACCAGGCAGGATGGGACCCCTGGGAAAGGAGATCAGACTGGGAGGAGAATCAGGGGTCTGTTCCTTGCGTCTTTGATTGGTTTTGGAGTGGTTGTGTCAAGCCAGGGAGGGAAACGGGCGATTAAGAAACAGGATAGACAGACAGACAGGTGATAGGTAGGCAGGTGGGTGGGTGGATAGATAGATAGATAGATAGATAGATAGATAGATAGATAGATAGATAGATAGATAGATAGATAGATAGATAGTAGGGATAGATTAGATAGATAGATAGATAGATAGATAGATAGATAGATAGATAGATAGATAGATAGATAGATGATAGATAGATAGATGATAGATAGATAGATAGATAGATAGATAGATAGGGATGGATGGATAGATGGATGGATGGATGGATGGATAGATAGATAGATAGATAGATAGATAGATAGATAGATAGATAGATAGATAGATAGATAGATAGATAGATAGATAGATAGATAGATAGATAGATAGATAGATTGATTGATTGATTGATTGATTGATAGATAGATAGATAGATAGATAGATAGATAGATGATAGATAGATAGATAGTAGGATAGATAGTAGGATAGATAGATGATAGATAGATCTCCCAGTGATCAGCCCAAAGTCACCCTTTCTAGCTATGCTCCCTCAAAATAAACCCTCCCTGTGTAAGAGCAGTCTACCACTTAAATACATCTTCCCTTCCTCCTGGACAGTCTGTTGTGGTTCTTTCCTCCCCCCCAACCACCAAAAATGCTGGCAGGCCCTTGTGAGAAACAGGATGTTGAACGCCTGGGTTTCAATCCCAGTCGGTCCAGAGTGGATCCAGATGTCCCCCTGCCCCTGATTCTCATCTCCAGCTGGGTCCCGTCTTCCATAGCCTCTCTCTCTCCACCCCTTGGATTAAACTGTTTCATAGATATATAGATATATCTTCTTGAAAGCCTCCAGTGATGGCGCTCCCACAACTTTCGAAGCAATTTCTGTTCCATGGGTTGATTGCTCTCCCTGTCAGAAAATTCCTCCTTATTTCCAGGTTGAATCTCTCCTGGATCAGTTTCCATCCATTCTTCCCTGTCTGGCCTTCGGGTACTTTAGAAAATAGTTTGACACCCTCCTCCTCCCTGTGGCAGCCCCTCAAATATTGGAAGGCTGCTCTCCTGTCTCCCCTGGTCCTTCTCTTCACTAGACTAGCCAGGCCCAGTTCCTGCAACCGTCCGTCGTATGTTTGAGCCTCCAGTCCCCTCATCATCCTGGTTGCTCTTCTCTGCACTTTTTCTAGGGTCTCAACCTCTTTTTTATAGTGTGGTGACCAAAACTGGTTGCAGACTTTAGGTGTGGCCTTACTAAGGCTTTACAGAGGGGTATTAGTCCCTCCCTTGATCTCGATTGTATCCCTCTGGTAATGCAATTTAGGATTGCATTGGCTTTTTTGGCTGCATGCTCCTATTTAGCTGGTTGTCCACTAAGACTCCAAGATCCCTCTCCCAGTTCCTGCTATTAAGCCTGGTTTCACCCCAGTCTATAAAGTTTTCCTTGCCTAAGTGTAAGACTTTACTTTTCTCTACACTGAATTTCATTTTGTTAGATAGGGCCAGCTCTCTGGATGCTCCCAAAATACATTCTTCATCCTCGTTTCATATTTCAGCCTACTTGAAAATGTTAAATAACAGGTTAGACACCTAGAGAGAAACCACAAGGCTGGGTTTTGTGTGTGTGTGTGTGTTTGACAAGGCAAGAATCTTCAAACGGCGCCCAGGAGGAAATCATGTCAAATGTTTAGTAACAAGCAGTGAATTTTTGGTGCCATTCATCCAGAAAATGAACCCTTTAAAACGCCGAAGCTTCTTTCGATCAGCAAACTTCAGAGAGAAATGGAGAAGAAGAAAAAACACAACCCACTGAATGGGTTTCCTGTTCTTCGGATTTCAAGCAAGCAAAAGAGATCAGCTGGTCTCAGACTTACAACGGTTCTGTTTAGTGACAGTTCAAAGTTAGGACAGCGTTGAAAGGAAAAGCAACTTATAATTGCTTTTCCCACAACCGTCGCAGCATTTTCTGGGATCGTGTGATCGAAACTCAGACAGCGGAAAGCTGACTCGTCTTTATGACAGTTGTAGAGCCCCAGGGTCAGCTTCTGACAAGCCACGATTATGGCTGCGTTTTCTACAGGATGTTGGCTTAAATGTATGTTTTTCACTTGTCCTCTCTTTCTGCAATCTACTGCGAAGCCAGACCAGAGTCCAAAAGGCATCGAGTTATGGATTTGGAAAGGTTTAACCAAGGAAGAATCAATTAAGAATGTTTAATTAAGAATTGATTGAGAAACTCCAAAAAAAAAAAAAAAAAGAACATTGAGATTCATTTAATTCCTGCCTTGCAAAGTGCTCTCAGATTCTAAAAAAAGAGTGAAGAGAAGACCAATAAAGATAATTAGGGGACTGGAGGATGAAACGGGAATGGTTGCAGGAATCAGATGTGTCAGTTTTAATGAAAAAAAGGACCAAGGGGTGACACGCTAGCAGCCTTCCAATATTTGAGTGTTAATACCACTTCATAATGCCTTGGTAAGGCCCCGCTTGAAATATTGCATCCAATTTTGGTTGCCATGATATAAAAAAAGGATGCTGAGACTCTGGAAGAGCAACAAACATTATTAGTGTGCTGGAGGCTAAAACATGAGAAGAATGGTTGTAGGAATTGGATATGTCTAATTTAATGAAAAGGGATGACATGATAGCATCTTCCTCCTCCTCCTCCTCCTCCTCCTCCTCCTCCTCCTCCTCCTCCTCCTCCTCCTTCCTCCTTCCTCCTTCCTCCTTCTTCTTCCTCTTCCTCCTCCTCCTCCTCCTTCTTCTTCCTCCTCCTCCTCCTTCTTCCTCCTCCCTTCCTCTTCCTCTTCCTCTCCTCTTCCTCCTCCTCCTTCTTCCTCCTCCTTCCTCCTCCTCCACCTTCTTCCTCCTCCCTTCCTCTTCCTCTTCCTCTTCCTCTCCTCCTCCTCCTCCTTCTCCTTCGCTCCTCCTCCTCCTTCTTCTTCCTTCTTCTTCCTCCTCCTTCTTCTTCCTCCTCCCTTCTTCTTCCTCTCTTCCTCTTCCTCTTCTTCCTTCTTCTTCCTCTTCTTCTCCTCCTCCTCCTCCTCCTCCTCCTCCTCCTCCTCCTCCTCCTCCTCCTCCTCCTTCTTCTTCTTCTTCTTCCTCCTCCTCCTCCTCCTCCTCCTTCTTCTTCCTCCTCCCTTCCTCTTCCTCTTCTTCTTCTTCTTCTTCTTCTTCTTCTTCTTCTTCTTCTTCTTCTTCTTCTTCTTCTTCTTCTTCTTCTTCTTCTTCTTCCTCCTCCTCCTCCTCCTCCTCCTCCTCCTCCTCCTTCTTCCTCTTCTTCTTCTTCTTTTTAAAAAACAACCCTTTTTGCATGTTAAGCTGCCACACGATTTGCAGCGTTTGTGCGAGAGACACACGGGGCTGGTGTGCATCCTTCCAAGAATGCCCCAGAATTGAGATCAGATCTGTTAATTACAGAATCTGTTATGCTCAGACAGGTTTTGGTTTTAATCTCTAGGGGAGGGGAGGCGGAGGGAAGGAGGGGAGGAAAGACTTCCATTTTAATAGACCTGGACTGATGGGTATAGCCTGTGCAGGGACCCGGAGTGTGTCCTCCACACGTCTCAACACCCACCCTCCCCCTTGGAGAAAGAAAAAAAACACGCACGCTGAGCCAGAGAGAGCGTGGAAGGCTGGGTGAGGATTTGGAACAAACGTGAGCTGTAAACAGCCGCCACGAATTGAAGAGGTGGGTGGGAACCCCTGAAATCATCAACAACAGTCCAACCCGGCTAACACAAATGCACAGAATAGTCGAGCTGGAATAGAATAGAATAAAACAGAACAGAACAGAATAGAATAGAATAGAATAGAATAAAACAGAACAGAACAGAACAGAATAGAATAGAATAGAATAGAATAGAATAAAACAGAACAGAACAGAACAGAATAGAATAGAATAGAATAGAATAAAAACAGAACAGAACAGAATAGAATAGAATAGAATAAAACAGAACAGAACAGAACAGAATAGAATAGAATAGAATAAAAACAGAACAGAACAGAACAGAACAGAATAGAATAGAATAGAATAGAATAGAATAGAATAGAATAGAATAGAATACCTTTATTGTCATTGCATACAAAATACAATGAAATTTGAAAGCTGCTCCAGCACAGTGCCCCAAACACCACATCGCAATCACGCTGCAGAATATTTAAAAATTAAAATAATTAAAGTAATAATAATAATAATAATAATTAAAAACCTAGTCTAAAACCTGTTTAAAACATATATTTACATAGTTTAAAAATGCCACTTTATACATAGGACTAAATCACAAAGGTACTGTGTGATTCAAGACAATTATTGCCTTGGAAAAGAAACTGTTTCACCGTCTATTAGTCCTCGTTTTAAGACACCTATAACGCCTCCCTGATGGTAACAATTCAAAATGTGAATGACCAGGAAGGGACATTAGAGGTCTTCTAGTCCAACCACCTGCTCAAGCAGGAGAACTCTAGACCATAGCAGACAAATGGCTGTCTGGTCTTTTGTCGAAAACCTCCAGTGAAGGAGAAAGGAAATGAGGGAGGGAGGGAGGGAGGAGAGGAAGGAAGGAAGGAAGGAGTGGGAGGTATAAGTAAGAAGTGTATTCTTATTCATGTTTATACTTATACCTGTTATCTTGTAAGCGGTTGACAAATAAAATACAATAATAAAATAAAATAAATAGAAGGGAGGAGAGGAAGGAATGGAAGGGAGGAGAGGAAGAAAGGAGGAAAGAAAGGAGGAGAATAAGAGAGTTGGAAGGGATGTTAGAGGTCTTGAAGTCCAACCCTTCCAGGAATTTTTAAGATTCTGCCTCCAGCCCGCTACTTAAGCCATAGAGAGCTTGTGTGGATGTTGGTGTCATTTTGTTACCCCTGTCGCCTCTGTTCCTGGCCTCAGGCAATCTTGACTGGGAGATAATTGTTCGGATAAAGATGAGCTCAGCTGGTTCCTTGCCACACACACGCACACAGAGAGAGAGAGAGACAGAAAGAGAGAGACAGAAAGAGAGAGAGATGGAGAGACAGAGAGTCAGGGAGAGAGACAGAGACAGAGACAGAGAGAGAAGGATAGAGATGGAGAGAGAGAAAGAGAGAGAGAGAGAGAGAAAGAAAGAGACAGAAAGAGAGAGATGGAGAGACAGAGGGAGAGAGACAGAGACAGAGAGAGAGAGAAGGAGAGAGATGGAGAGAGAGAGAAAGACAGAGAGTCAGGGAGAGAGACAGAGACAGAGAGAGAGAAAGATAGACAGAGAGATAGAGAGACAGAAAGAGAGAGACAGAAAGAGAGAGATGGAGAGACAGAGAGTTAGGGAGAGAGACAGAGACAGAAAGAGAGAGAGAAGGAGAGAGACAGAAGGAGAGAGAGAGAGAAAGAGAAAGAGAGAGACAGAAAGAGAGAGAGAAGGAGAGAGAGAGAGAGAGAAAGAGAGAGACAGAAAAGAGAGAAGAGAAGAGAGAGAGAGAGAGAAAGAGAGAGACAGAAGGAGAGAGAGAGAGAGAGAATTCCTATTTCTGCAGATTCCCTTTGGGAACGCAATGCTTTAAAATCCCGTCCTTTTCGCCCTGGCCTTGGTGTGCTTTTCATGCCTAATTGCGCCTGGGCTGATTGAACTCAATGGGTTGTGGGGAGAAGCCTGTGGCTTGGACCCGCCTTCGTCCGTCACACTTAGAGCCCCCCCGGGGTGCATGTTGAAACGGTTCCCGTGTTCCCAGACGCGACCTCCCTCCTCTCAGGGCTCATTTGCTCCGTTGCTCTGTTTCCTTGGCTCGGCGCCAAGGGTGGTGGGGAAAAAAATGGACAGCGTTGTGCTAACTTTCCTGCACAGATGCAATCCATCTTGGCACGCTGGCGTGTTGGGAGTGCGCGGGGCAGGGTGGTGGTGGTGGTGGGGGAGTTGGAGGGGAGAAGGAATTCAGCTGGGCGAGGTTGGGGAACATTACGTGTGACTTAAGGGCTTCCGAGAAAATCCAGCCTTGGGAAGAGGGAAGGTTTGGAAAGAAAACCGGGCGATCTCCCGTAGGCGTTGGGTCTGTGGTAGCAGTAAAACCTCCCCCAGTCAGGGGCAGTCTACATTAGAAAGGCTGAGAAACGTGTCCTTAAAAGGGATAATGTTGGTTTTCAGACCTGTTGGGTGAGCTGGTGTTTTTTTTTTTTTAAAGCATTGAGCCGGTTGCTGGAAGAAGGAGGAGTAGGGAAAGATGGAGATGGAGGTGAAGAAAATGGAGGAGGGGGGAGGAGGAGGAGGAGGAGGAAGGGGTAGAATAAGAATAGAATAGAATAGAATAGAATAGAATAGAATAGAATAGAATAGAAGATGGAATAGAATAGTATAGAATAGAATAGAATAGAATAGAATAGAATAGAATAGAATATAGAATATAGAATAATATTGGAGAATAGAATAGAATAGGAATAGAATAGAATAGAATAGAATAGAACAGAATAGAATAGAATAGAATATAGAATAATATTGGAGAATAGAATAGAATAGAATAAGGAATAGAATAGTAAAGAAAAGAAAAGAAAAGAATAAGTAATAGAATAGAATAGAATAGAATAGAATAGAATAGAATAGAATATAGAATAATATTGGAGAATAGAATAGAATAAAATATAGAATAATATTGGAGAATAGAATAGAACAGAATAGAATAAAGACTAAGGAATAGAATAGAATAGAATAGAATAGAATAGAATAGAATAGAATAGAATAGAATATAGAATAATATTGGAGAATAGAATAGAATAGAATAGAATAAATTTGAATAGAATAGAACAGAACAGAACAAGAATATGCACCTCCTGGAAGCTAAATTGGCACGGATTTGTGGGCCTCTACCGATAGAAGGGGAAAGTTTCCCTTGGAATGGCAGAAAAGCATCGGATAAATAAGACTTTTTCAACAAGCAACCGAAGGATCAACCCACGGAGAGTGTTCTCCACCCTGGAGTGTCATTCTGCAAGAAGAAATATGGGTTGCAGGAGGGCTCGGGCGTGGGAGGCAGCTGGAGGAAACCATGAAACGGGGGTCCTGGAATTGGGAAGGGAAAATACGGAGCAGCCTGGATTGTAAATTCCGCTCAGAGATTCAGCTTTCGGGGGCAGGAGCCTCATAGCTCTTTTTTTTTAAAGGATATTGCTCTAGTGGGATAGGAAAGGGGATGCAAAAATAAGGCCCAACCCAAAAGGAAAGAAAGAGGAAGGAAGGAAGGAAGGAAGGAAGGAAGGAAGGAAGGAAGGAAGGAAGGAAGGAAGGAAGGAAGGAAGGAAGGAAGGAAGGAAGATGAGAAAGAAAAAGAGGAAGGAAGGAAAGAAGAAAGAAAGAAAGAAAGAAAGAGAGGGGGAGGGAGGGAGGAAGGAAAGAGAAGGAAAGAAAGAAATAGAAAGAAGGAAGGAAGGAGAAAAAGAAGAACAGAAAGAAAGAGAGGGAGGGAGGAAAGGAAGGAAGGAAAGAGAAAGAAATATAGAAAAAAGGAAGGAAGGAGAGAAGAAAAAGTGGAGGAGGAAGGAAAGAAGAAGAAAGAAAGAGAGGGAGGGACGGAGGAAAGAGAAGAAAAGAAAGAAAGGAAGGGAAGAAAGAAAAAGAAAAAGGGAGGGAGGGAGGAAAGAGAAGGAAAGAAAGAAAGAGAAGGAAGGAAAGAGAAAGACAGAAAAAGAAAGAAAGGGAGAGAGGGAGGAAAGAAAGGAAGGAAGGAGAGAAAGAAAGACAGTCAAAGAGAGAGGAAGGGAGGAACGAAGGAAAGAGAAATAAAGAGAGGAAGGAAAGAGAAGGAAAGAAAGAGGTAGACAGAAGGAAGGAAAGAGAGAAAGAAAGACAGGAAGAAAGGAAGAGGAAGGAAGGAAGGAAAGAGAAGGAAAGAGAGAAAAAAGGAAGGAAGGAGAGAAAGAAAGACAGACAGAATGAAAGAGGAAGGGAGGGAGGAAGGAAAGAAAGAAAGAGAGGAAGGAAAGAGAAGGAAAGAAGAAAAAAAGAAAAGAAAGGCTGGGATTTTTCAAGCATGCGAATTAGGGAAGAGAGTAAAATAGGAATTAAAAGCCATTTTGCTCGGGGTGGGCGGCGTTTCAGCACCACGGACAGCGGGCGGGAGGATAATCCCGAATTGACCTTTGATTGCATACTGAAGATTTAATCTGCTAATCTCTTTTTATTTATTTTTTCCTAATTAAACCCAGTCCTGGCTGGCTGGGGGGTAGGAGTGGAACACAAAGGTGTGTTGTTGCCCCAAGCACGCAATTTTCTGGAGGAAGAAATCTTGTCAAAATGGTGTTTTTTTTTTAGGATTGTTTTTTTTGAAGGTCTAAGAAAAACGAGAGGTCAGTTTCCCAGGATGGGTAGTGGGGAGTACTTGACCCCACCCCATGGGTGGAGTTTTTCCCAAGGTCCCCAAAAGGAGCAGGGCTCAAAATTGGGAGGGGGAGGGGTCTTCTGGGGAATAGGGGTCCCTGTACGTAGAGGAAGTAGGCAAGGATGGAAAATATATCTTTGCAAACACGTTGAATTCAGAGCTAATTCTGAATTTGGGGCTCTCTTCTAGGGAGCTGGATGCACTGCCCTGGTGGTGGCCGTGGTCGCCCGGAAACTAGAACTCACCAAGGCTGAGAAACACGTCCACAACTTCATGATGGACACGCAGCTCACCAAACGGGTAAGCTCAGCCACTAGACCAATAATGTGGCTGTGTTGGATTGTTGCTACCACTAACGTGGCATCTTACAGACGTGGGTGGACTTCAACTCCCAGAATTCCCCAGACAGCCTGCTTTAAGGGGTGTGGATTTCAGCTCCCAGAATTCCTTAGCCAACATGCTGTCTGGAGGATTCTGGGAGTGGAAGTCCACCCATCTTTAAATAGACTGGCTGGGGGGATTCTGGGAGTTGAAGTCCACCCGTCTTCAAACATGCTGGCTGGGGGATTCTGGGAGTTGAAGTCCATCCGTCTTAAACATGCTGGCTGGGGATTCTGGGAGTTGAAGTCCACCCATCTTCAAATAGACTGGCTGGGGGATTCTGGGAGTTGAAGTCCACCCCTCTTAAAACAGGCTGGCAGGGGATTCTGGGAGTTGAAGTCCACCCGTCTTAAACATGCTGGCTGGGGATTCTGGGAGTTGAAGTCCACCCCTCTTAAAGCATGCTGGCTGGGAGTTGGGGATTCTGGGAGTTGAAGTCCACCCTCTTAAAAGTCCATCCCCTCTTAAAGCATGCTGGCTGGGGGATTCTGGGAGTTGAAGTCCATCCCTCTTCAATTCAGCCCACTTGAGAAATACTGCATGGAATGATATCTGTTCCGTTCCATTCTACAATGCAAATATTATCAATGTTTGCTTTGGACCTCCTGAAGGATATAAACAATCATTTGTCACAAGGAGCTAAATGCTCCTTGGGTTGGATTCAAAAACAGTGAGGACTAGAGCCTTTAATGTTTTTTCAGGTTGCAATTAACGGTGGGAAGGACAGCTTGGTGTGCATTCCTGCATTCCCTTTCCCAGTTCCCCAGTGGCGCATGCCTTATGATTTATTGATATTTGTTTTCTTTTCAAACTGCTTTTTCCTCCCTGCAGGACCCAGGAAGCCTCAGTCAATAAATAATACAAGAAACTTCCCATTAAAAACGGTTTGTGAAAAGCAATCGTCTGTAAAGACAG
>NC_142022.1:8896769-8911769 GCF_049901735.1 Notechis scutatus
AATACGCTGTTTACTAAATCTTTTATATATATACTATATATAAGTTATTTTTCATATTTATTTTTTTTCTCCCCCTAAGGTTAAGGAACGTGAAGATGGAACAAAGGAAGTTGAACGACCAAGCCAACACGTTGATTGATCTTTCCAAGGTATCTTTAAGGCCGCCTTCGAAGGAGGCCGGAAGGAGGAGACGGGATGGGTGGCGGGGTGTGTGTGTGTGTGTCCTAAAACGAAGGGGGGAAGGATTTATGGGCTTTGTAGTCGCTGGGTTGGGGTTGGGAGCAGGGGGGGGAACCCTCCCTCCCTCTCTCTCCTTCCTCCCCTCTCCTTTCCTTTCTCCCTTCTATTCCTCCTTCCTTCCCTCTTTTCTTTATTTCCTTTATTTTATTTGGTCTGTCCATTGCTTACAAGATAATAGGTATAAGTAAAAAACATAGTTATGAATACGTGGATCCGTATCGGAAAAATAAAAGAAATAAAAGAAACAACAGGACAGGGACGGTAGGCACGTTGGTGCGCTTATGCACACCCCTTCTCTCTCTCTCCTTCATTCTTTCTCCTTCTTTTCTCCTTCCTTCCATCCTCCCAGTCAGTACTGTTATTCTGATCTCTACCCTTTTCTTCTACACACCCATCTGCTCTTTCTCATCCCACCGATGCTTTTAGTTTTCAGCATTCAGATAATAGGAGAAACGGAGGCAGGGGGGCCATCACAGGCTGGGTGGGGGACCTGGGAAATCAACTCAAAATATCAACCCTCACTCCCCCCAAAAAAGACATTTGCTTCCTAAAACAACAGTCCCCCTCTTTGCAATCTCCCTCTCTCTCTCTCAAAGGCAGATCTTTGTTCAAAGTAAAATCACCCCCCGTTGCAAAACCAAGTTACTAGTCCTCAGCTTTTTAAGGACTTGATTCCAGATGGGGAAAACCTCAGTTGAGAGTGAAAAACCGCAGCATTTTATGTGGCTGTTTTTATTCTTTGGACGTTTATGCAAATGGCATTGAATTTGTGGTGGGGGAAAAAAAACAACCAACCTTCGTTAAAGGCAATAAAATACAATGGAGTGGCTTAAAAATAATCTGGTCCGTCCACAAAGCAACGGAGCCAACAGCATCAAATTTTTATTCTTCCATCAGGACTCGGCCTGCTTCCTTTAAACCTTTGAGCGGCCCCTGGGGAAAACTTTTAACTGGAAGCCAAGGTTCTAGACCTCAAGACTGCCGCCAGAAGTGCATCAATTGGGCTAATGTCCTCTTTTAATCTGGCCTGCATTCAGAAACAGAGGCACCTTTCCAAAAGATTTGTATTCGCCTGGAGGTTGCTGGCCGTTGCCAGGCAGGTTTTGCTCAAACCAGACGTTTGTTTGAAAGAAATAAGCCAAGATATTTAACAAGAGGCGAGGAAGGAAATTGTCCCCTGGTTATTTGGACCCCTATTTCACAGTGAACTTTTCAGCAAAAAGGCAAATGAGGTTCTGTTGAAAAGGGAGGAAGGGAAGCCACGGTTGGGGATGGGTCTCTCGGGCGGATAATATGTCAAATAATAAATCTTTAGGAAGATTGCTCTGGAGGTCTCCGGGTAGAGAAGGCCTCTGCGGTGCGTTGAGAATCCTTTTTGTGGTGGCGGAGAGGGTTGCAATTTTGATAAAAGGCACTTGGAATTAGACTTTGTCTGGAAATAAAGAACAGAATAAAAGAGAAGGGAAAGGGGAAAGTGTAGGGGAGGAAAGGAAAATGAGAAAAAAGAAGGGAGGGATAGAGGAGGGAGAGGGAAGGAAGGAGAGATGGGGAAAGGGGAAGAATGGGAACTGGAGGGGAAGGAAGGAGGGAGGTGGGAGGAGAAGGAAGGAAGTGAAGGAAGGAAAGAAGGAAGGAAGGAAGGAAGGAAGGAAGTGAAGGAAGGAAAGAAGGAAGGAAGGAAGGAAGGAAGGAAGGAAGGAAGGAAGGAAGGAAGGAAGGAAGGAAGAAAGAAAGATGGAGGGAAGGGGAGGGATGAGAATTGGAGGGGAAGGAAGGAAGGAGAGATCGGGAAAGGGAAGGGATGGGAACTGGAGGGGAAGAGAGGAGGGAGATGGGAGGAGAAGGAAGGAAGTGAAGGAAGGAAGGAAGGAAGGAAGGAAGGAAAGAAGGAAGGAAATATGGAGGAAAGGGGAGGGATGGGAATTGGAGGGGAAGGAAGGAGGGAAATGGGAGGAGAAGGAAGGAAGTGAAGGAAGGAAAGAAGGAAATGGAGGGAAGGGGAGGAATGGGGTGGAGGGGAAGAGAGGAGGGAGATGGGAGGAGAATGAAGGAAGGGAAGGAAGGAGAGATGGAGGAAAGGAAAGGGATGGGAATTGGAGGGGAAGAGAGGAGGGAGATGGGAGGGAGGGAGAAGGAAGGAAGGAAGGAAGGAAGGAAGGAAAGAAAGAAAGAAAGAAAGAAAAAGAAAGAAAGAAAGAAAGAAAGAAAGAAAGAAAGAAAGAAAGAAAGAAAGAAAGAAAGAAGGAAGGAAGGAAGGAAATATGGAGGAAAGGGGAGGGATGGGAATTGGAGGGGAAGGAAGGAGGGAGATGGGAGGAGAAGGAAGGAAGTGAAGGAAGGAAAGAAGGAAATGGAGGGAAGGGGAGGAATGGGAACTGGAGGGGAAGGAAGGAGGGAGATAGGAGCAGAATGAAGGAAGAAAAGGAAGGAAGGAAGGAAGGAAGGAAGGAAGGAAGGAGAGATGGAGGAAAGGGGAGGGATGGGAATTGGAGGGGAAGGAAGGAAGGACGGACGGACGGACAGAAGGAAGGAAGGAAGGAAGAGAAGGGAAGGATCGAGGGTGGGAAAATAACCTGTGTGTCTCCCCCCGTCCCCCCTTTGATTGGCAGATGCAAAACGTCATGTACGACCTCATCACGGAGCTGAACGACCGCAGCGAGGACCTGGAGAAGCAACTGGGCGGCCTGGAGACCAAACTGGAGCAACTGGCCACCAACTTCAGCACCCTCCCCCTGCTGATCACGGACACGTTGCGCCAGCAGCAGCAGCAGCTCCTGGCCGCCCTGAGGGAGAGCCGCGGGGTGAGGGTGGGGCTGGTGGGGGCCCCCCAGACGCCCCTCTCCGACAGCCCCCTGGGGGTCAGCCCTACCTCCTTCCCCACCCCGTACACGAGCTCCAGCAGCTGCTGAAGGCCGGGGAGGAAAGAAGGAGGAGGAGGAGAAGAAGACGAAGACGCCGCCCCACGCGCGCAAAAAGGTGCAGCCAGGAGGCCAAGCCCAAAAAGAACCCACCGCAACCCACAACCACAACGACCACAAGGCAAGGCAGGAGGGACGGAACCCCACCCCACCACCACCACGGGTCCCAGGGGAGACTCGAACCCAGCCCCAGGGAGCCACGGGGCTCTCGCAATGGTAGGCTCTCGTCTCCGGGGCCCCTAAGTGTGTGGGGGTTTCGGGGTGGGGCTTGGAGAGCCAGGGTCCTTGCCGGCTGGGACCCCCCGCCATGCCCCCTCTCGCTGCTGCTGCTGCGTTTGGTGGAGGCTCGAAAATCCACCTTCAATCTCAGGTCTTCAAACTGAAAACAAAGCCAATCCGAAAGGCAGCGCTAAGATGGAGACGGACAGATGGGGGGGACCAATCCACTGTGTGGATCCCACGCCACGGGCGACGGGGTTGTGCAACTTCCTTCCTTCCTTCCTTCCTTTTCGCTTCCTTCCTTCCTTCCTTCCCATCCGATTAGCTTCCTTTTCTATTCCTTCCTTCCTTCCTTTTCGCTTCTTTCCTTCCTCCTTTCCTTCCTTCCTTCCCATCCGATTAGCTTCCTTTTCTATCCCTTCCTTCCTCCATTCCTCCCTGCTCCTCTTCTTCCTGCCCTCCCTCCCTTAGTTTTCCTTCCTACCTACATACCATCCTTCCTTCCCCTCCAATTCCCTTCTTCTTCTATTCCTTTCTTCCTTCCATCTTTCCTTCTTCTGCCCATCCTTCCCCATTCTGCCCTTCCTTCCTTCTCTCTATCCTTCCATTTTTTCCTTTCTTCTTTCCTGTTTCCTTCCTTCCTTCCTTCCTTCCTTCCTTTTTATCCTGCCTTGTTCTTTTTCCTTCCACTTCCTTCCTCCTTTCCTTCTCTCTATTCTTCCATTTTTCTTTTCTCCTTTCCTTTTCCTTCCCCTTCCTTCCTTCCTTTTTATCCTTCCTTGTTCTTTTTCCTTCCACTTCCTTCCTCCTTTCCTTCTCTCTATTCTTCCATTTTTCTTTTCTCCTTTCCTTTTCCTTCCCCTTCCTTCCTTCCTTTTTATCCTTCCTTGTTCTTTTTTCCTTCCACTTCCTTCCTCCTTTCCTTCTCTCTATTCTTCCATTTTTCTTTTCCTTTCCTTTTTTCCCCTTCCTTCCTTCCTTCCTTTTTATCCTTCCTTGTTCTTTTTCCTTCCACTTCCTTCCTCCTTTCCTTCTCTCTATTCTTCCATTTTCTTTTCTCCTTTCCTTTTCCTTCCTTCCTTCCTTTTTTATCCTTCCTTGTTCTTTTTCCTTCCACTTCCTTCCTCCTTTCCTTCTCTCTATTCTTCCATTTTCTTTTCTCCTTTCTTTTCCTTCCCCTTCCTTCCTTCCTTTTTATCCTTCCTTGTTCTTTTTCCTTCCACTTCCTTCCTCCTTTCCTTCTCTCTATTCTTCCATTTTTCTTTTCTCCTTTCCTTTTCCTTCCCCTTCCTTCCTTCCTTTTTATCCTTCCTTGTTCTTTTTCCTTCCACTTCCTTCCTCCTTTCCTTCTCTCTATTCTTCCCTTTTTCTTTTCTCCTTTCCTTTTCCTTCCACTTCCTTCCTTCCTTCCTTCCTTCCTTCCTTCCTTCCTTCCTTCCTTCCTTCCTTCCTTCCTTCCTTCCTTCCTTCCTTCCTTCCTTCCTCTTCCTGGACAATGGAGAATCCAGGGGCCAAACCGAATGAGAGGCAACTTCCTTCCTTTTGCTCATGGCTCTTCCTTATTTTTTTCCATCTCACCTGGAAGAGGGGGTGGGGGCAACAGCAGGCCAACCTGGTCAACTCCTCCTCCCCCCCCCACCCCCGAGTTGCTACACCTGGGAGTTGCTACACCTTCCTCGTTGCCGTGTTCTCTTCAAGCATCACGTCGAAGCAGACGCGAAGGAGCGACGCTGGTCTGTCTGCGTGGGTGGGGTGGGAGAAGAAAACCCCAATTTCCTGCATCGTGGAAGGGACTCTTTTGGGGGGGGGGGTTAGCAGAGTTGGCCACGCAGGGTTGCAAAGAGACAGGAAGGGCATCGTCTCCCTGGAGAAAATATTGCAGCAAAGAAATTGCAATTCCTTCGGCTCCCTTGGATTGCAGGGAACACGCCCCAAAATTGCCCCCTCCCAGGGATGTTTTAACACCCCCCCAACTCCACATCCCATCCCATCCCATCCCACTCCAGCCTAACCTACTTCTCCATTTCTCCCATTTTTGGAGAATTTCTCAAAAGTCTTACATCGCACCGGATTTCCAAGCATCAGATCCCATTTGCAAAAGTGATATTTCCTTTCCCGGAAATGGATGGTGTTTATGTTTTTCAAATGCTGCTATTTCCCCTTCCCCACTCCCCGAATTTCTGGGTTTAGGGGCAGGAAAGGGGGAGCCAGACTCTAGAACCTAGTATGGGGCAGCTTGGCTGGGGATGATGGATTACGTGGCACAGCCCAGCACCCTTCTTGGAAACCAGCTTTAAGAACGCACCTTCGGGGTTTGTAACGTTGTCTAAATGGGAAAACACCAATGACAAACATTCAGGTCAAAACAGGGTATGTAGGATTCCTTTTCCCAGATCGCCCCCCCCCCCCCCTGGCCAAAATAATCACATTTAGGTGAAAACTCAGCCTGCCTGCGGGAGAAAAATGTCTCCTGCTAGCTTGCAACCATCCTTTTGTGATATTGATAGCTGATTTAATCTCCCCTCCTTCTTCCATTTCTCCGTTGCTAGGAATATATATATATATAATGTGGATGGTATTTTCCCACGTCATTATAGCTGTGCTTTTAAAGTTGTAGCAACGTTTCGGCAGAATCTCATCTGCCATCATCAGGCTTCTGTATTGGGTTCGTCGAACACAATACAGAAGAACACAATACAGAAGAACACAATACAGAAGAACACAACACAGAAGAACACAATACAGAAGCCTGATGATGGCAGATGAGATTCTGCGAAATGTTGCTACAACTTTAAAAGCACAACTATAATGACGTGGGAAAATACCGAACAAAGCTGAATACCATACATGTAAGTACCCATGAAAACTTAAGAAAACATATATATATATAAAAGCACAACTACAATGACGTGGGAAAATACCCAAACAAAGCTGAATGTTATATATATATATATATATATATATATATATATATATATATATATATATATATATATATATATATATATAATATAAACACACACACACACACACACACATATATATATATTTGCAAAAAGGTGAGAGTCTTAACTTCTTCCAGCCTCTGCTCTTTTTCAAAACCAGCTGATTTTTTTTTTTTTGTTTAAAAAAGCAAAAACAAAGCCCAATGGAATGCAGTCTTCCCTCCCTCTTTCCTTATCGTTTAAAAAAAAAATCATTATTTTAAACGGAAAAAAAGCCAGAGCTGAAAAGAAATATATTGGAGCTGGCAGGACTCCAAGGTTCTCTTTGGCCTCAACGCCAAGAGGAGGAGGAGGAGGAGGAGGAGGGAGTCCTGGGTGCATTTGGCACACCTCCTGCAAAGGAACACTGGTTTTTCCAGATAATAAAAGCCAAAGGGGTGACATTTAATGTCTTTTTGAACTAGCACAGCGACGGGCGTAAATTGCCCGGGTCCCGCTATTAATTAACGTGCAATCCTGCTGCGCCGAGTTAATTGTCAGCCCAAAAAAGCCAGCAAGACGCCTGGAGTTAAAAAGAAAAAGGAAAAAACCGCTAGGAGCCTGTGATCTATCTATCTGTCTATATATATATATATATTTTCTTTTTAGTGGATTTTTTTTTTAAATCCATTTCTCTTTCTTCTTTATTTTATTATTATTAGTTTTTCTTTTTTTTTTTTGCTCCTGTCTTCCTTTCCAGCAGCTGGCTGGTGTTCCCAGCATCACAAAGGCAGAGAAAAAAGACAAGAAAAAGGAGAACAGGGGCTGCCAATTTTCTGGTTGTAGTAGGAGGCTCGTTCCAGGCTATTGGAGTTGCTTAGGAACGAGAGGCAGGGTTTCTAAGGGGAGAGTGGGGGAAGACACCCACCCTTTCAGCCCCCTTTTTTAGCCCCTTTCTGCCCCCGCTTAATCCTTCGGCCCCGTTTGCAGGCCTCCGACTTACAACCGCAACGGAGAACCCCAAGGGAGAACGGTTTTAGGGGGAAACGTGGCTGTTGGGAAAAGAGTCACACGGACGTTAAGCGAATCTGGACTCTCCCCCCTCCCCCATTGGCTTGGCTGGTCAGGAGGTTGCAAAAGGGGGTGTGTGTCACAGGGTCTCCCCTCCCCACTTCCCTGGGGAAGGCTGTGACCGTCGTAAATATGAACTGGTTGGAAAGCATCTGAATTTTGGAACACGTGGCCAAGGAGAGGCTGCATTGGTTGTAAGGGTGGAAAACGGTCGTAAGTCCCATCTTTTCAGTGTCGTAACTTTGAAGTTCAGCTCTTGGCTCACAAGCCTTCCATTCTTCCATCTTTCCTTCCTCTTCTTCTCCTCTCCTTCCTTCCTTTCTTCCTCCAATTCTCATCCTTTCCCTTTCCTCCATCTCTCCTTCCTTCCTTCCTTCTTCCTTCCTTCTCCTCATTCCCTTCTCCTTCTTTCCTTCCTTCCCCCTTTCTTCTTCCAATTCTCCTCCCTTCCCTTTCTCCAGCTCTCCTTCCTTCCTTCCTTCCTTCTTCCTTCCTTCTCCTCATTCCCTTCTCCTTTCCTTCCTTCCTTCCTTCTTCTTCCCTTCTCTCTCCCTTCCCTTTTCCCAGCTCTCCTTCCTTCTTCCTTCCTTCTCCTCATTCCCCTTCTCCTTTCCTTCCTTCCTTCCTTCCTTCTTCTTCCAATTCTCATCCCTTCCCTTTCCTCCATCTCTCCTCCCCCTTCCTTCTCATTCCCATCTTCCTTCCTTCCTTCCTTCCTTCCATCCATCCATCCTTCCTTCACCTCCAATTCCCATCCCTTTCTCCTTCCACAAAGAGTTCTGGTCATTTTGATCTTTGGAAAGACTCCAGCGTCCTTATCTTAGGCCATAAATACAGCACAAATTGGCTATTTTGAGTTACCAGCCTTATCGGCAGAAATACAACCCCTCTTGGCCAGAGGTGCCATATTTAGAATGGTTAGGACCGCTATATAATATTTTTTTTCCCAATTTTTTTTTGTCTTTATTTCCGACATAAAATATAGGTGCCTCTGCCTGGCTCTTCCAGAGGGCCTTGGTTCATCCAACTATTGATTGAGAGCCTGGCCCTTTTTTAAAAGAGTTTTGCATATAGAATAGAATACCAGAGTTGGAAGGGACCTTGGAGGTCTTCTAGTCCAACCCCCTGCTTAGGCAGAAAACCCTACACCACTTCAGACAAAGGGTTATCCAATCTCTTCTTTAAAACTTCCAGTGTTGGAGCATTTGCAACCTCTGGAGGCAAGTTGCTCCATTGATTAATTGTTCTAAGTTTCAGGAAGTTTCTCCGTAGTTCCTCTAAGCGAACAATTTGCCGCATTTTGGGGGGGGGGGATGAAGAAAAGGAGAAGAGAAAGAATTATTAAATTATTAGGTAATTAGATTCAAACCAACTAAACCTACTTCTCATTTTTGCCCTAGGTCTGACTGATTCAGATTAACAGAGTTGGAAGGGACCTTGTAGGTCATCTAGTCCAACCCACCCACCCTTTGGGGAAAAATGAAAGGCAAGGCGGGCTTTCCTCAGCTTCCAACCATTCATTTAGTGACTGAAAAACGGGACTTAAGACCAGTCCTCGCACTTATGACCATTGCAGCATCCCCTATGATTGAAAACTCAGGTGCTTAGCAACCACTATATATATATATATATATATATATATATATATATATATATATATATGGATGGATGGATGGAGGGGGCAGCATCCTCAGCTTATACAAATACCATTTGAGACCTTCCCAGCCAGCGAAGTCAATGGGGAAGCTGGATTTGCTTAATGACAGGCAGGATTTGCTGGACAACTGTAAGGGTTGGCTTCACAGCGAGGAGGAAGGTTGCAGAATGAGGCACGGGTCCTTTGTTAACCGCCTTGCTTAGCGACGGAAATGTATTTTATTTTATATACCAAATTTATTAACCGTCCTATCTCTCTTGAAAGGGCGGGGCGGGGTTGCCGCTTGTGGCCGTAAGTCGAGACTCCCTGTAGTTAACCCTTCCCCCAACATGTAAACTCAGGGGGACAAGAAAAAGAGAGGCCACGTTGTGCCTTAAACCAGGGGTCCCCAACCTTTTTATGCCGCGGCCCGGTACCGGCATCAGCTGGTGCCAGTGCCCGGTACCGGCATCAACTGGGCCCGCCATCTTTTTGATGAAAAAGTGCTTCCGGTGACCTCACCGGCTGCACTTTTCATCAAAAAGATGGCGGCATAGCCTTCGGTGAGCTTTTCGGGTAGAAATGGCTTTCTACCGGAAAAGCTCACCCGAAGCTTAACGCACCATCTTTTTGATGAAAAAGTGCTTCCGGTGAGCTTTCTACCCGGAAAAGCTCACCGAAGCACTTTTTATCAAAAAAGATGGCGGCGCCAGCAACCAGCGACCCGGTAAGACTTGTTCCGCGGACGGTACCGGTCCTCGGACCGGTGGTTGGGGACCCCTGCTTAAACGACAACGCCACTCACACTTCTTTCAGTACCTTGGAGAGCGATGCCGTCTTCATTCTTTGTCCAACATGATGATGGGCAAAGTTTTCTCAACCGTGGCCCCTTTAAGAAAGAGGAGCGGAGTTCAACCCCCTAGAATTCCCCAGCCAGCCCTGAGGAATTCTGGGAGTTGAAGTCCACCCCTCTTAAAGGGGCCACGGTTGAGAAGCACCGCGGGGCTGGCAAATCTGGCAGATAGTCCTCCACTGACAACGGTTCATTGAATGACCGTTCAAAATTACCAATGGCCCTGGAAAAAAAAGGGGACTTAGAACCGTTTTTCACACTTACGACCGTGGTCACGCGATCCAAATTTGGACGCTCGGCCACTGGTTCGTCCTTACGACCGGTGCTGTGTCACGCAGTCCCCTATTTTTGGCATCCTTCTCACCAGCCGAGATTCGCTTCCCAACTTCTCAACTGCACCGATTCGCTTAATGACGGTGGCAGGAAAGGTGGCCAAATGGGGCAAAACTCCCTTAATGAATGTCTTGCTTAGCGACCTAAATCTGGGGCTCCGTTGCAGTCGTAAGTCAAGGACTACCTGTATGGAAAACAACTGGGGTGGGGGGGAAATATCACAAAACCAGCCAAACCAATGAAAAAATGAGCAGGCAGAGCTTTCGCATTGCAACCTACCCCATATTTTCCCCCCAAGGGGGTCCCCCATAATCCCTACTACCCCAAGTCCTCGGGGGGGGGGAGTGTTGGGGGTTACCTCTTCAATGAATGTGATTTATTTATTTTTGGTCTTCCTCACTTTACGCGCAAAAGACAGGAATGAATGTGAGGTTGATGGTGCTGGGTTGGTCATTGCCACTTCCACTCTTTTGATAGGCCCCCTTGGCAATTCGGAGCGTGGACTCTCGTGCCAAAATTGGCTCTGTTTGCTGGGACAAGCCATGGTTTGTTGAACGAAAACCAGCTTCAATTGCTAAGCCATGACTTGGTTTGTTAAACGAAGCCAGCTTCGGTTTGTTGAATGAAACCAGCTTCGGTTGCTAAGCCAAGACTTGCTTTGTGTAATGAAGCCAGCTTAGATCCCTCTGCCAAATCATGACTTGTTGAATGAAACCAGCGTCGGTGTCGGAGCCAAGACTTGGTTGGTTGAATGAAACCAGCTTGAGTTGCTCTGCTAAAAGTCATGGTTTGTTGAATGAAGCCAGTTTGGGTCACTGCACTCAATTGTGGCTTGTTGAACGAAACCAGCTTTGGGTCGCTGGGCCAAGCTGAGTTGGCTAGGCTTAACGAAGCTGCCAAACCACCAACCCGGATTTCCAAACTAGGTTTGGGCCCACCCACAGCAGGCTAAGCCCCACCAAAAGCCCAACGCATCAGGGTTCAGCCAATTTAACCGCCGCTCGTGGCTTGTGGATGTTTTAATTCCTCCTTGTTTCATCAGTTGAAGGCCTCCAACAGCTTGTTCATGGAAGAGGCCTCCAAACTAACCCTCTTTTTTTCTAAAAACAAGTATCTTGAGCAGGGATTCAGAAGAGAAGACCAACCCCAGCCTTTGCTTTTCTGGGCCCCAGAAATTCGGTGCGAAATTTGGTGCCCCTAACTACATCATCTCTTCATCTGGGGCAGGCCCCCTCCTTTCTTCCACTGTATGGGTGTGAACATCAAAGCAGCACATCTATGGGTGGGGGGAAGGTTTGAGGGTGGGGGAGGAAATGACAGGAAGTTAAGTCTGGGGAGGAGGAAGTGGGGTGATGGGACCCCAAAACAGACCATCATAACCATTTCGGGGGAATTGCACCCAACCGTGGTTTCGTTTGGTGGTGAAAATACAAAGGGGAAGGCAGGGAAGTGGGGTGGCTCCGTGGCTTTTCTTTGAGGAGGGTCTCCAGATGTTCCTGCTGACCCAAGGAATCTTTGGTACCGAAAGCTTTCCTTATCACCAAATACGTAATTCTACAATGCCTTACCGTTCGTTTGGGGGTACGTGTATGTTGGATGTGCTTAAGAAGGAAAAACTTGGATGGGTTTTGGGTAGGACTGTACCACTTGGAGAGAAAGGAGAGGTTGTCCCCTTTGGGGGGTGGGGGGTGTCTCCCTCGAGGAAAAGGAGCCGAGAACCCTCTTGACCTGGTCTAGTCTCAGCCGACCTGTCTTGAAACGAACCTTGTTGAACAAGCCATCATTGGAAAGGGGCGACGTAGAACTGGATCAAACAGCCAGCTGTCAGGAAGGATGAAAGAAAACCTGTCATGTTGGCCAAGGAAGACCCCCACCCCAGGTCATCCACACTTGCACAGAGACCCCAAAACAACGAGCTTTCTGACCAAGACTGGATCGTATTTCTTGGGTGGGGAAGGAAGGATGAGAAGCAAGCGGGACCAACAGAGGACATCTAGAGGGGGGATTGTGGGTCTCCACCACCCCCACAACAACAACAAAAACATGGGAAGTCACTGTGGTTCTTTTATTTTATTTTTTAATGCTGTTCCTGCCGTGTCGACCACTTATTCCCATCGGGGAGAAGCCAAGTGGGCGGGGCGAACAAGATGCCCAAGCTCCTTGGCATTCCTCAAAAAACTGGACACCGACACAGAATGAGTTTCTGTGCATCTCGTTTTTCTTCCTTTCTCTTTTTTTTTTCTTTCCTGTTTTCTAAAAAAAACAAACACAAAAAACACAAAAAAATTAAGATGACTAAAGGAAAGCATAACCATAGTTTATTTTACCTATGAAATATATTGCTATATTATAAAGGATGAACGGTGTAACGTTTGTGTAAAACTTTTTTTTTTTAAAAAAAACAAACACCCTCTGATATGATGGTTTAGAGAAGCAGAAGGGGAAAAGGTTTCTCCCTGCTGACCCACGCATGGTTGGTTCTGGGGTCCAGAGGCTTGATTGGCAGTGGAGAAGGGGCTTTGTAGTCCCACCCGGCCATTTTCAAAACAGAGAAGTTGCAAAAGGTGGGACATCGTAACTCGGTGAGGCCGCGGGGCTCAAAAGCGGAGTGATTTTTGGCTGCGGGATGTTCGTTCTTCGAGGTTTTTTTCACCACTTTTAAGACTTTCTTGGTCACCCCCACCCACCCCACCCCAATATTTGGCCTCCTTCAATGTTTTTAATCCGTTGCTTTTAGCTCGACCCACCTTAGCGAGGTTTGGCTTGAGTCTTCTGCGGTGGTGGGATTTAGCCGGTTCATACCGGTTTACGAGAACCGGTTGTTAACTTCCTGAGCAGTTTGGTGAACTGGTTGTTGGCGGAGAACTGGTGGTTAGATGATTTGAATTTCCCCCTCCCTCCCCACTGGTCTTCTGGTGTCCCTATTTAAAGGGGATTCTGCCGTTGGAAAGCAGGAAAGAAGGAATGCATCAGGCGTGCTGTCTGGGGCATTCTGGGAGTTGTAGGCCAGCCACTGAAGGTGAGATAGGCTGGTCTGGAGAATAGTTGCTTCTTTGGTGGTGCCAGGCAATGACAGTCGTATTAGATAGGTGTGTTTTGTTGGTCGGGTTAGAGTTTTTTTTTCTCCCTCTGGTTGTGATTCGAAACACAGTCTCCTCTCCATCCGGAGAACGGGAGATTAATGGCAATAATAATGGCAGGGTTTGGGTTTTTTTTTTTTACCTTTACAGACCCTGATTTATTATTAGTAATAGTAGAAGTAGTAGTACAATGCCTTGTAAGGAGCATTCTTTTGTCTTTCACCATGGAAAGACATTGAGAAAGCGGAGCCCTTTCTCCTTCCCATCCATCCCTCCTAGTCCTTTCTTTCCTGGCGGTCTATTTTCCCCTTCCTCCCTCCTCCCTCCCTCCCTTCCTTTTTTCTTTCCCCCTTCCTTTCTCCTTCCCTCCTCCCTCCGTTTTCCTTCCTCCTCTCCCTTCTTCTCCCACCCTCCCTTCCATCCCTCCTTCCCTTCCTCCTTCTCTCCCTTCCTTCCCTCCAT
The DNA here is from genome assembly GCF_049901735.1 of Notechis scutatus. Classification (NCBI taxonomy): domain Eukaryota; kingdom Metazoa; phylum Chordata; class Lepidosauria; order Squamata; family Elapidae; genus Notechis; species Notechis scutatus. The sequence continues at coordinate 8,910,506 of NC_142022.1, forward strand.
CCTTCCCTTCCTCCCTGTTTTCCTTCCTCCCTCCCCTCCATCCTTCCTTCCTTCCCTCCATCCTTCCTCCCTGTTTTCCTTCTTCCCTCCCTCCTTCCTCCATCCTTCCTTCCTTACCTCCATCCTTCCTTCCTTCCTCCCTGTTTTCCTCCTTCCCTCCTCCCTTCCCTCCATCCTTCCTCCTGTTTCCTTCCACCCTTCCCTCCTTCCTTTCCTTCCTCCCTCTCTCTCCCTCCCTCCCTCCCTCCCTTCCCTCCATCCATCCTTCCTTCCTCCTTCCTTCCTCCTCCTGTTTTCCTTCCCTCCCTCCTTCCTTCCTTACCTCCATCCTTCCGTTTTCCTTCCCTCCCTCCTTTCTCCATCCTCCCTTCCTTCCCTCCATCCTTCCTCCATCTTCCTTCCTTCCCTCCCTCCCTCCCTCCTTCCTCCGTTTCCTTCTTCCCTCCCTCCCTCCCTTCCCTCCATCCTTCCTCCGTTTTCCTTCCTCCCTCTCTCCCTCCCTCCTCCCTCCCTTCCCTCCATCCTTCCTTCCTCCCTTCCCTCCATCCCTCCTCCCTCCCTCCCCACACCCAGCTCACCCGCAGCTCTTTCCCAAGCTGAGCCCTGGAGGGAGAGGGATTGCCTTCCTGCCAGCCTGCCTAGTGACGGGGCTGCTGTCTTTCCACCTCTGCCTTTCCAACCTCGCCCTGGTGGGGCTCCTTCCTCCCTCCGCTCTGAAGCACAGCCAGGCGCCAAGCTTTGTACCCCAGCGGTTCTTCCCTCCCTCCAAAGCGAGATCCCCTTTCCCACCCGCTAGTTCCATGGCCAACCTCTTTTTATTATTTTTTAAATTTAAAAATAAAAATAATAAAAAGAACGAATCAGATTGCCACTGCCGCGCACGAAAAGCGAGGACATGGGGTGAGCGGAGGAAAAGAGGGGGAAAAAAAACACCAAACCGCCCCCCCCACAAAATTGCTGGTTCCTCCCTGTCAGGTAGACTGCTCCTAGCCTTGGAAGCTCCACCGCAGAAAGGCTCCCCTTTCCCCTCAGACAGGTAGGCCTCGAATTACGACGCTTCATTCCGGGACCGAAGTTCACGGCCACCCTGGAAAAATGGAGGGGGGGGGGAGACATAGAAATAAACGGCAAGGGAGGTCAAAAGTCAACTTAGGGAGAGAAATTTGGGGCGAAGGTCGTAAATCGAGGACTGCCTGGGCGATTTCGGCAGCTGAAGTTTTGAACCCATCTGGAATCTGGGCCAGGATGGGAGACGGTGTGGTTT